>NW_006922335.1:273762-288334 GCF_000298275.1 Orycteropus afer afer
CTACCAGTACTCTAAGAGGGTAACTTCTCTTAAAGTTAAGAGCTAAAGGGCTACACTCTCAGTGTGAAAAAAGAACTAGAAATAAATGACAGAGACTACAAGGAAAATTGCCCACCTCAGCCTTGGAGGTGAGACAACAAAGAAAATAAATCTCTTCTGAGAATTTGTAACAACAAAACATTCCTCCCATGAATATGTAAGTCAAATTCATATCAGTCATTCTATAGTACCTCACTGTGAAATCTAGTTTATAGCAATCCTGGCCTGGAAATGCTCCCAGGTTCTTGGCAGAAGCAATTACAAATCTTGTCTGAAGGAATCCACCTTTATCCCAGGCATTGATGAATTCTCATCAATAAAGTTCCAAGGGAAATAAGCAGGAAACAGTCGAAATGAACAGACACTGAATCAAGTCACCAAGAGTGAGAATCTGTAGAAACAGACACACAAAGACTCAGCTATCTATGTTATGATAAAATTTAAACATAAACTATGCTTCTTACGTGTGAAGAACTATGAAAATATGAGGAGTAAATAAAAATACCAGTAAAAGCTAAGGATTTTGAAAAAACAAGCACAACAAAATTATACAAATGGAAAATAATAACAGTTGATATTTAAAACTTAAGGGGCAGGCCCAATAGCAGATTAGACATGCTGAAGAGAGAATCTGTGAACTGGAAGACAGACCCAAAACATTATACAGAATGCAGCACGGAGATACAAAAGGATATATTTAAGAGACAAAACTAAGTTGTCTAACTTGACAAATAAGTTGTCTGTATGTTTCTTTTTCATGTTCTCCCAAAATAGATATAGCAAAATTGTTGTCCTTCCCAATTTCATATCAAGCTAAAAAATGACTACTAAAAAATAAGATGTCCATCAAAAGATTCTTCCCATAAGAAAAAATATTTCTAAGATCTATTCAAGAATTTCAAAACTAAATTGTGCACACCATAAGACTTCTCATTGTTTACATGTACAGTTTCCCTCTTGATTTTATAGAAATAAATTTCATTTTTTGATTGTCAATTTTGTATTCAAATTTTTCAATTTAATAAAATCTTCAGAAACTGAAAAGTTGGGGTACTGCATTGTAAACAAGGAGCCCTAATGGTGCAATGGTTAAATGACTTCATGGAAGAAAAGACCTAGTAATTTGCTCCCATAAAGATTACAGCCTAGGAAATCCTATGGGGTAGCTCTGTTCTGTCCTATAAATTCACTGTATGTCAGAATCAGCATGACAGTACACAACAAGAATAACTACCAATGAAAATACTGATCAAAGATTGTTGTTGTTGTTGTTAGGTGTGGTCAAGTCAGACCCAACTCATAGCAACCCTACCTTGGATTTCCAAGGTGGTATCACTACAGAAGGAGCTCTGGTAGCATAGTGCATAAAGCACTTGACTGCCTATCAGAAGGTTGGCAGTTCAAACCCACCAGCCACTACTCAGAAGGAAGGTTGGACAATCTACTTCCATAGTGATACCGCCTCAGAAACCCAAGGAGGGGTTGCTATGAGTTGAGTCTGACTCAACGGCACATATCAACAACAACAATCACTACAGAAGTAGATTGTGAACCTTCCTTCTGAGGAGTGGCTGGTGGGTGTGAACTACCAGCCTTCTGGTTAGCAGTCAAGTGCCTTAGACACTATGCTACCAGAGCTTCCTGATAAAAGATTATCAACTGATTTTGAACAAAACACAAGCAAAAGTTAGAAAATTCATTTATAAACCATTCAGTACCATTACAGAGCACTTAGGTTAATTCATAAAACAGTTCTTGAAAGTTCAAGCACTTCTAAAATCCTACTGAAATAAATTTTGGCATTCATCACCAACTTTACCACAAAAAAAAAAAAAAAAAAATTGTTCAGTTACTCTGTCCCTAGAAAAAGTTTGTGAATTTTGACAGCTACAGCTTCTATTTTAATTGGCAAAACATTACTGCTTGTTTACATATAGTTGCAAATTATACAAAGGTATATCACAACCTATTCCAAGTACATTTCTGCTTCACAGGTTTCTTATTCTTAATACTAAAGCAAAACAATCTGTTTCCGTAGTGATACCACCTCGGAAACCCAAGGAGGGGTCGTTATGAGTCAGGTCTGATTTGATGCCACATAACAACAACAACAACAAAGCAAAATAATTGATATTCAATGTTGAAAATTGAATTGAATTTATAACAACGTTCACAACAATGTCAGTTATTTCACCTTCCAAAAACTTTGTTTCCAGAAATTGGATTTTAAAAGGATTTAACCATTGCTAGAATTAACTAATCTTCTATTTGAAAAATCTAGTGATATTACCAATGTAATTAGAATTACTTAGCTTTTTTCCAAGTTCTTCTTCTGTTAACTCAGCCAACATATTAATAGTTTTCACTTCACCTTTTTTACGTACAAGAAAAATTGAACTTGAACATGAGTGAAATTAATTTAAAAGAACACTCACTTAATCTAAATGAAAAATTATGCTTCACAGTATGATGCATAAATGCACCATTTCCATTGCACATATAAAATCAATGTCTTTTGGCACAGTCTTCTTAAATAATCACTAATTTGTTTATTTAAAAGATCTACTATTTACAGCAGATTTGTGTCTTCTGATTTTCATATATTCAATGATAACACGTTAGCTCCAAAGAAGGTAAATATCTGAAACCACTCTATACAGGTTACACATTTATCAACTTAGTAGAGAGCAAAAGTCAGTACTTAAAGTTACATTAAATATGTACTTTTGTGGTATATTTATAAGGTATTGCTGTCAAAAAGTTTTTCTAACTATAAAAGTACTACCAAAAGTAAATAAATAAATAACTGTGAATTTACACTATGCAACAAAAGGCAAAATCACCTTAACAAGTGTACCTGATCTACTCTCCATAGCAGATTCCTACACATACTACTGATAATTTCCCACTGACACTGCTGTCCCATGGTTTGATAGCCTGGGGCATTTCAAGGCTATAGGCACAGGACACACAGAACAACTGATTGATGCATCAAGAGGCCAGCAGGGGCAGCAGCATCAAACAGTAGTCCCACTACTACTTGAGTTCAACTACACTCAATTTTATCAGTCAGTATTCTGTTTGGTGTACAGTATTCTGTTTGGACTACAGTGAGGCAAGTAATGCACTAAGCTTGGGAGCAAAATTTAAAGGGGCACCAAAAATCTTAGCCATCAAAATAAATAATATTTTTAATGTAACATTTTAAAATATCAAAATTAATGCAAAAAATCCATCATGAACAAAATATCAAAAATTAAAATACAGGACCTGACCCTGCATTTGCATAACCCTGACTGAATGCTTCATTCACCTTACCAAATCACTGACCAATCATCCTATCTATGGGATGAATAAAGGATATCTGTGGGGGAAAGTAAGTCTTCCCTGAGTAAAGAGGAAACAGGAACATTCCATTCTCTGATTTACCCTTCCAACCAACTCTTCTCCCTTTGATGTCCCTGCTTTAAAATTTCTGCTTCTGGAATTAAAAGTTAAGCCTATAGATATCTAAAAACATGTTTATCATTCTGAGTAAGGGGATAGCAGTGAATCACCTTTATATGATTCCAATAGCTTCTGTCTACTACTTATCTGTCAGTTTGAGATAATGTGGTGGCTTGCATGTTTCTGTGAGGTTGGAGGCTATGCCACCAGTATTTCAAATACCAGCAGGGTCACTCATGGTAGACAGGTTTCAGCAGAGCTTCCAGCCCAAGACAGACTGGGAAGAAAAATGGGGCCCTCTACTTGTGAAAAAGTTGGCCACTGAAAACCTTAGGAATAACAGTGAAACACTATCTGATATATTTCTGGAAAACTTTATGAATAGCAGTGAAACATTGTCTGCTATAGTGCCAGAAAATAAACCTCTCAGGTTGGAAAGCACTCAAAATATGATTGGATAAGAGCAGCCTCCTCAAATTAGAGTTGACCCTTAATGACATGGATGGAGTAAAATTTTCAGAACCTTCATTTGTTGATGGGGCATGACTCAAAATGGGAAGAAACAGCTGCAAACATTCATTAATAATCAGAACATGGAACATACAAAGTATGAACCTAAGAAAATTAGAAGTTGTCAAAAATGAAAGGAATGCATAAATATCGATATCCCAGGTGTTAGTGAGCTGAAATGGACTACTATTGACCATATTTAATCTGACAGTGATGTTGTCTACTATGCCAGGAAAGGCAATTTGAAGAGGAATGGTGTCACAGTCACCAACAAAAAGAACATTTCAAGATCTATCCTGAAGTACAATGCTTTCAGTGATAAGATAGTATCCACATGTCTACAAGGAAGACCAGTTAACACTACTATTATTGAAATTTATACACCAACCACTAAAGCCAGAGATGAAGTAATTAAAGATTTTTTTTACTGACTTCTAAAGTCTGAAATTGACCAAATATGCAATCAAGATATATTGATAATTACTGATGATTAGAATGAGAAAGTGGGGAAACAAAGAATAATCATTGGTAGTTGGAAAATATGCCCTTTGTGAGAGAAATGACACAGGAGACAGCAAGACAGAATTCTGCATGACCAAAAACTTATTCATTACAAATACCATTTTTCAAAAACATAAACAGCAACTATACACATGGACCTTTCCAGACAGAATATACAGGAATCAAATGGACTATATCTGTGGAAAGAGATGATGGAGAAGCTCAATATTAGCAATCAAAACAAGGCCAGGAGCTGACTATGGAACAGACCAATGATTTCTCATATACAAGTTCAAGTTGAAGCTGAAGAAAATTAAATCCAAGAGAGCCAAAGTACAACCTTGATTATATCCCATCTGAATTTAGAAACCATCTGAAGAATAGATTTGACCCACTGAACACCAATGACCAAAGGCCATACAAGTTTTGGGATGACATCAAGAACATCATATATGAAGAAATCAGAAGGTCATTATAAAGACAGGAAAGGATGAAAAGACCAAATGGAAGTCAGAAGAGACTCTAAAACTTACTCTTGAACAAGTTTCATATTTCATAGTAGCTAAAGTCAATGGAAGAAATGATAAAATAAAAGCTGAACATATTTCAAGGGCAACTGGAGAAGACAAAGTATTATATTGAAATGTGCAAAGAATTGGAATTAGAACAGGAAAAGGGAAAAACAGGCTTGGCATTTCTCAATTGAAAGAACTGAAGAAAAAAATTCAAACCTTGAATTGTACCAGCCACTCCTCGAAAGGAAGGTTGGGCAATCCTACTTCCGTAGTGATACTGCCTCAGAAACCCAAGGAGGGGTCGCTATGAGTCGGGGCCGACTCGACGGCACATAACAACAACAACAACAAGGGCAAAATATTCAGTGATGCAGGAAGCATCAAAAGAAGATGGAAGGAATATACAGTCACTATACCAAAAAGAATTGATCATAGTTCCAACATCAGGAGGTAGCATGTGAGCAAGAATCAATGGTACTAAAAGAAGAAGTCCAAGCTGCACTGAAGAAATATATGAAAACAAGATTCCAGGAATTGACAGAATACCCACTGAGATGTTTCAACAAATGGATGCAGCACTGGAGGCACTCATTTGTTTATGGCAAGAATTTGGAAGATAGCAACCTGGCCAATTGACTGGAAGAGATCGATATTTGTGCCCAAACCAAAGGAAAGGTGATCCAAAAGAATGCAGAAATTATTGAATCATATTATTAATATCACACACGAGTAAAGGTTTGCTGAAGATAATTCAAAAACAATTGCAACAGTATATTGACAGGGAACCGCCTGAAATTCAAACTGGATTCAGAGGAGAATGTGGAATGAGAGAGATCATTGCTGATGTCAGATGAATCTTGCCTGAAAGCAAAGAATACCAAAATGATATTTAGCTGTGTTTTATTGACTATGCAAAGGCATTTGACTGCATGGATCATAACAAATTATGGATAGCATTGCAAAGAATGGGAATTCCAGACCATTAATTGTGCTCGTGAGGAACCTGTACATAAACCAAGTGACTGTTGTTCAGACAGAACAAGAGGATACTGCATGATTTAAAATTAGGAAGGATGTGTATCAGGGTTGTATCCTTTCACCATACTTATTCAATCTCTTTGCAGGCAAATAATCCAAGAAACTGGACTATGTGAAAAAGAACACAGAATCAGGATTGGGGGAAGAATCATTAACAACCTGCAATATGCAGATAATACAACCTTGGTTGTGAACGTGAAGATGACTTGAAGCACTTACTGATGAAGAGTAAAGACTACTCCCTTTAATACAGATTATGCTTCAACACAAAGGAACAAAAATCCTCACAACTGGACCAATAAGGAATATCGTGATAAACGGAGAAAAGATTGATGCTGTCAAAGATTTCATTTTACTTGAATTCACAATCAACATACATGGAAGCAGCAGTCAAGAAATTAAATATCATATTACAATGGAGGAATCTACTGCAAAAGACCTCTTTAAAGTGTTAAAGAGCAAGGATGTCACTTTGAAGAGTAAGGTGTTTTCAATTGCCTCATATGAATGTGAAAGCTGGACAATGAATAAGGAAGACAGAAGAACTATAGTGTTGGTGAAGAATACTGAAGATACCATGGACTGCCAGAAGAACAAACAAATTTGTCTTGGAAGAAGTACAGCCAGAATGCTCCTTAGAAGTAAGAATGGCCAGACCTGTCCCACCTATTTTGGTCATGTAGTCAGAAGGGACCAGTCCCTGGAGAAGGGTATAGTGCTTGGTAAAGTAGGAGGTCAGTGAATAAGGGGAAGGCCCTCAACAAGATAAATTTACACAATAGCTGCAATGATAGACTTAAGCATAGCGAGGATTGTGAGGATGATGCAGGACCGGGCGTGTTTCATTTTGTTGTACATAGGGTCACTATGAGTCAGAGACAACTCATTGGCACCTAACAGCAACAAACAGCCACTATATAGCTTTTTTTAAAAAAAAAAAAAAAAACCTCACTGCCTTCAAATCGATTCTGACTCATAGCAATCCCCATTGGGTGTCTAAGGCTATAAGTCTTTATGGAAGCAGACTGCTTCATCTTTCTTCCACGGAGCAACTGGGGAGTTTGAACCACCAACCTTCTGGTTAACAGCCAAAGGCCTTAACCACCACACCACCAGATCTCCTTATAGACCAAACTAAATGTATGTTTCAGCCCCAAAAGGAAATCATATTTGATATTGTTCACAAAAACTTCAAAATTTGTTAGAATTGAACATTAATTAACATCAAGGCTACAGTACATGTTAAGATTAAAACTCAGTCCCATCTCAGATTATAGCCAACTATATTTTCCTACCTAACTTACTGGAGAGGGTTTTTCAATACTTTCCAGTGATAGGAAAAGTCAAAAAGCTCAGACCACTAATGAAAAGATGCTCTAACTGTTTAAGGAGCTCTGGTGGCACCAGTGCCTAAGGGATTTGACTGCTAACCAGAAGGTTGGTGGTTCAAATCCACCAGCCACTCCACAGAAGGATGATGGGGCAATCTACTTCTGGAAGATTTACCACCTTGGAAACCCAATGGGGGTCACTATGGGCTCTAAATATTTAATCAGTGAAATAACCCTTTCCTTTATAAACCCACTAAAACCCACCACCATCACGGCACTTCTGCCTCACAGAGACCTTACAGGCAGTTTCTCATTTCCCTATAAGGTTTCCAAGACTGTAAATCTTTACAGAAGTGTACTGTCACATCTTTCTCCCATGGATGAGCTGGTAGGTTTTTACCACCAACATTCTGGTTAGCAGCTGTATGCTTAAACACTGCACCACCCAGGCTCCTCCTTTCTCTTACAGCAATTCAAATGTGAAGAAATTGGATTTCAAATTTCTCTACTCTGCTTTCTTCTTATTCTGCCATTGGAGCTAATGTGGCCCTACAAGCACTTCCCAAATCAAAGTTTTATAAACCTGAGACTCTCAAGTGTTCTTGC
Source organism: Orycteropus afer afer (assembly GCF_000298275.1). NCBI lineage: Eukaryota > Metazoa > Chordata > Mammalia > Tubulidentata > Orycteropodidae > Orycteropus > Orycteropus afer. Next base: position 281,750 of record NW_006922335.1, read on the forward strand.
ACCTCTTCCACCCAGGTTTTAGTTCCAAATCTCAAAAGTGTGAATGTCATCAAGAACTAGAGTTTGGACCAATGGTATCATCCTATGGCCCAGAGGTTAACTATTGCTATGTGTGTTTGTCCTCCACATACCAGCACAGGCTCAGCCTCAAAAGCAAACAACGAAGAACTCTTGCAGGAAGAAAGTAGTGGTTAGAGATGTTCCAAGTCAGCAAATGGCTTTGGATGGTCCTTAACAAGAACCTTCAAACTGGGAATTAAACCATGGATTACCTCACTCACCTTCCATTATTCTATGAACTTGCTGCCATTTCTCTTCTTAGTTCAAAAAGATACATAGTCTGTCTTCTTGCTATTCCCCAGCTACCTCCACCCCCAGTCCAGCTCCAAAAGAGTGAGATTTCTACTGTGAATCGCAGACCCCCAACAGTTATCTCACTGATACTTCTAATGTTGCTCATTCCCAATGCTAATTGTCTGCCCACATAAATCTGGTCCCTCTCTGCTGGCAGAAATGCTCTGGATATTATACTTGGTTTGGATATTCACAGATTTTTTTCCCCAAAATCACGTCAGATATTACTCATGTTTACTTTTATGGTAGCCCTGGCTCTGAAAAATAAGACAGTAGCCATGATCCTGGGCCTCTAAGAGGTCACCTTCCAATTATGCTCAACCAGATCAGCTGATCCACCATAGCTCAGTGCCTTACATTCCAATAAGGAGTATAAGAGTACATGGTGGAAAGGGCACTCCAGAACCATACCCATCTCTTGGTAATTTGGCCCTTGACAACTGGTCTGGATGTTCTGAGAACTTTGAATTCACAACTGCTGAATGAAGATGGAGTTCTTGGGATAAAAGTTAATTGGGACATCTGGGAAAACATTCTTCAGTTATATAAGGCTTTCTTCAAGTTCTCCAATAGATGAAGAGATGTGAGAAAAAAATGCCTGCCCTAAAGAAGCTTACCCTCTGGCTATAAGTCAGGATCAACTCTATAACAATGAATTTTTTTTTTTTTGTTATAAGACAAAATATGAGGAGTATATAAAGGAATGCAGCTAATGGAGCTCTGGGAAGATTATACAATCAAAATAATTTTCCCAAAACAAATGGTTTTGATCTACATTTAAAGAATGGATAAAATGTCTACAGATAGTAGTGAAATAGAATGTGAGCTCTAGAGAAGGGAGATGGGTTTCCAGGGTCTGAAATCACTTCCTCTTATATCTGATGTGACATCTGGGCCCTAGATATCAGAATCTCCTTTGAACTACATGATCCTTTTCTGATCACACGTGGGGCAGGACAGCTGCTGTGTCCATTCCTTCACTTCTTTATAAACTGTCACAGACTCTCTGTTCCATCCATCCTTGCATCTATTTCTCATGGTTCCACTAACTGCTCCCTTGCTGTCAGCTGGCATTTTAAAAAATGAATCTGACAGTGCTGTGAGTCTGCATTGGACTTTGACACCAAAAATCTGTGCTTCTTAGAACTGTGCATAGCATAGCAGTGAAAACACAAGGGACTCTGCCGTTAATACAGATGATTCAGTAACGTGTGAATGTTGGTTAGATTCTGTGACATCTATGTAGGCTGCTCAAAGGCCTCTTTTGTTATAGTTTTATGAACTTGAGTTGAATAGATAAGGTTGCTGATTAAGTGATCTGATTAAATGAGGACCTTGGACTTTTGACGATTAAAGAAATGTCAAGGCAGAAAGTCCCAGCTTATGAAATGTGAGTAACTTCAGGTGAGAAGACTGTGTGCTACCCTAAAAGAAGGGGAGTAGGGGATAGTAGAGGGAAGGATAGAGCAACTTATTCAGAGGAAAAATGGAAGATGATACCATATAGAAGACTGAATCCTATATGATTGCCAGCCTTCTGATCAACACAGAAGTTACTAAAGGGTTGAATGTCAAGAGAGAGGACATTCTGAAGCTCTGGGTCCAATGAGTTCACTCCTGTGACATCATCCTTGGTAACAGAAAATACTTTGAGTAACAATTATTCTCCAATTATAGTCTCACATATGTTCATATTGGGAGAAATATAATATGTATATATTTTCCTGCTACATTTATTTTTATTCATTTAATAACCATTTACAGAGCTCCTGCTATGTGCCAGGAAATTTGCATATTCTTTTATTCAGTTAAACTTTCATTGAGTATTTACTACATCCTGGTCATTGAGGAAGGCTGAAGGTATCAATGTGAATAGGACACAGCAATAGAATCTGTGGAGGATGAAAGGAGAAAGGACAGACAGGCAAATAGACAAATACCATGAAATGGAGTCAGCAGAAAGAGATCTTCACAGCAACAAAAGTAGGGCATCTAACCCAGCCACAAGGAGACCATGACTGGGCCATGTCATGAAAGTAAGTAGGAACCACTCAGAAGGACACCAAGGGGAAAAAATATCCCTGCTGACTAACCACCATGTTCAGAGGAGCGTCAGATTCTGGATGACTGGCCCTCACCACTTTTCAGACTGATTGTCAGCTGTAAGATTATCCACCCAATGAGTTTAGTCCTCAGATTGTTGAAAGTAAAAGGTGATTCTGAGATTACACCATGTTCTGCAACAGCTCTAATTCCTCCTGCTCTTAGTGTCTCAAAAAGTACACCAATCATCAGCACCCTAGCCAAAATGAACCCATCACTTGTTTGTGCAAAGTTTTATTGATCCACAGCCTTGCCTAGTAATTTATTTACTGTCTACAGCTGCTTTCACACTACAAATACAAAGTTGAGTAGTAGGGATAGAAACTGTGTGAACTGCAAAGCCTGAAATATTTACTATCTGCCCATTTGCAAAAACAGTTTGCTGAACCCTAAGCTAAACTATAGTAGCTGTGCACCCAGCTGTCTCCAACCCTGGTCATTTGAACTTAGAAAGATGTGGTCCCTTGAGAGAACTCATACTATGCCATAATGGCAAGGGAATAAGGGAGGCTGGGGACTGGTGACAGGGGAAAAACTGGATGAAGGGCCTAGTAGAATAAATCTGCTTTGTAGAAGAAAGATATTGTCTCTGATCAGATGATTTAGGAGGAAGTTATGAGGACAGTGCAGCTTATTAGAAGGTTAGAATTCTCCTTTACCATAGGAAAACAAAAACAAAACAAAACAAAATTTAAAAAACCCAAACTCCAGACTCATAGCAACCCCTCTTTGGGTTTCCAAGGCAAGATCGCTATGGAGGTAGATTGTCCACTCTTCCTTCTGAGAAGTGGCTGGTGGGTTTGAACCACCAGCCTTCTGGTAAGCAGTCAAATGCCATAGGCACTATACCACCAGAGGAAGATTGCCCTAAAAAACCATAAAAGAATAGCCTCATTTTTTGCCAGATCTAGGAAAGTGTATGTTGTTATTAGCTGCCATCTAGCAGATTCTAACTAATGGTGACCCCTGTGTGCAGGATAGAACTGCTTCACAAGGTTTTCAAGGCTGTGACCTTTTAGAAGCAGATCACCAGGCCTGTCTTCTGAGGCATCTCTAGATGGGTTTGAACTACCAACCTTTTGGTTAGTAGTACAGTGCTCAACTGTTTGCAGGGAAATCACATAGAGTTCTTTTTGTAAAGCTGCAGCTTGCAAGAGGAAGACTGTGCATCAGATTTTTCAATTGGGAGGTCACATACAATTCAAATCAGCACTGATGGCTCTCAGCAGGCAAGAAGCCACCTGAAGTGGAGAACACAACCCACAACCCACACCGCCTCTGGACTTCTGTCTGGCAGCCTAGTGATTAATGTGTACACTGGAAAAATATTTTGTCGACTGCCTCATAGTCCCGTGAGCACCACGCACTTAATAAATATTTATTGAATATATTTTCCTAGGGCTTGCAGACTTGCTCAGAGATAAGTTATAACAAAATTAGCAAAAATTATGCAGGGTGTTTAGAAATAAATATATAAATGGGTGTTAATGGGCTCCAAGCTAAGAATGGGCCATAGAAAGGAAAATATGTGCCCATCTGTGGACAACTTATCCAAATGGTACTAGCTTTCAGATAAATAAGAAAGAAGCATGTTACAGGAACTCCAGAGGTGAGGCTTGCAAGACAAAAAGGAAAAGAAAGGAAGGGAAAAAAGGGAAGGAGAAAGGGGAAGGGAAGAAGGAAGGGAGGAAAGGAGGAATGGAAATTTATAAATGGCTTTGTTTTGAACAAATGAAAATATATATAATTTTTAAAGTTAATCGTTTTTATTGTCTCTGGCTTTATGTGAGCAATACTTTCTTCTGTCACTGAAATGGCTTCTACACTCAAGTAACTGCAGAGAGTTAGATGGGCTCCCAAATTGCAATTTTTGCAGTAAAGATAAAATATGGCTTTCTACCACCCATTTGAAGTTATAGCACCAGGATGCTGATGCAATTCCCCATTCAGCCCCTGTCAGGTTAAACTCTGAATAGGTGTATTGCCAATTTGGCCATGAGTATGGGTATTAGGATTCACTTATTTAAGGTGGAGCATTTTTCTTGAGATAGAAACAAATTAAAATATTGGGTTTGAGAAAATATTAAAAAAGGACAATATAATTACCACTATCTCCTCAATGTATCCTGCTAAATTACGGGGTGAGATGAGACGTCTTCGTGGCTGCTTATCCATCTTGGTAAGTGAGAATTGATCCACTAAGCAGTCCTACAATTTTAATGTGAAGATTCTGGCCGTGTCTGACCAGGTCTAGCCCTTCTCAGAATTGTAAAGAAGATAAAGCTAGTGGCTATGCAGGACTACCTCCATTAGCTCTGATTTTGTGGTTCTGTCACCCCACCACCATTCCATGACTGAAACGGAAACCAGAGCTTCAGGCAGCAGGGAAGAGGTAGAACCCAAAAGGACACCTAGACTTCTGAGAGTTCATTTCTGGAGACCATCACAGGGATGGAAGGGTATTGAGTCTCGGGCCTACTGAATCTCCCTTGGTAGTAGTTGTGGCCTTTTAGGGTAATTTAAAGAAGGCAGACATGTTTGATTCACAGAATCCTGAAATAATTCACAGCATCTTTGCCCTTTTGATGCCCTTCAGACAGCACTTGAGTGATAGGATTTCTAGCCACCAAATCAAGCAAGGAATCTTGCACAAAGATTTATAAATTACTACTTGTAGCGTAGTGCCTAAGGCACTTCACTGCTAACCAGAAGGCTGGCTGTTCAAACCCACCAACCACTCCTCGGAAGGAAGGTTGGGCAATCTACTTCCATAGTGATACCGCCTCAGAAACCCAAGGAGGGGTCGCTATGAGTCAGGACCGACTCAACGGTACATAGCAACAACAACTTGCCTTCAGGACCCTGGGTAGTAGGAATGGTTAACATGCTCTCCTTTTAACTAAAAGATGCCTTGGGGAAAAAAATCAGCCATTGAAAACAGAGTACAGTTCTGCTCTGACACAAATGGGTCACCATGAGTCACAGTTGACTCAACAAACACCTTTTTTTTTTCCTCACCCTCACTGTATTATCTTCTGCAAGCCTTCTTCTGACTCCACTCTGTCCTGACATCAAATGAGCTACCCACTTTCCAAAAGAGACAGAAGGAAAAGTTTCTGGGGAATTTCTTTCCTTGGATTTGTAATTTATGGATATATATTTTCTCTATATCTATACATATATACACACACACACATATATATATATATATAAAAGAGCTCTAGTGGTATAGTGGGTAAGGCATTTGGCTGGCTGCTTAACCAGAAGATCAGTAGTTCAAACCCACCAGATGCTCCATGGGAGGAAGATGAAGCAATCCACTTCCATAAAGATTTACAGACTTGGAAACCCAGTGGGGAATGCTGTTAAGTGAGAATTGACTCAATGTCAGTTTGTCCCACTGTGGTGGCTTGTGTGTTGTTGTTAGGCTGCAGGCTATGCCACTGGTATTTCAAATACCAGCAGGGTCACTCATTATGGACAGGTTTCAGTGGAGCTTCCAGAATAAGACAAACTCAGAAGAAGGAAGGGGCCATCCACTTCTCAAAGAATTGATCAGTGAAAACCTTATGAATAATAGTGAAACACTGTCTGATATATTGCTGGCCTTCCTAATGTTGTTGTTGTTAGGTGCCATCAAGTTGGCTCTGACTCATAGCGATCCTATGTACAACTGAACAAAACACTGCCCAGTTCTGTGCCAGCCTAACAATCCTTGCTATACCCGAGCCCATCATTGCAGCCACTGTGTCAATCCATCTCATTGAGGGCCTTCCCCTTTTTTGCTGACCTTCTACTTTACCAAGCATGATATCCTTCTCCAGGGAATGGTCCCTTCTGACAACATGACCAAAGTAGGTGAGATGAAGTCTGGTTATTCTCACTTCCAAGGAGCATTCAGGCTGGACTTCTTCCAGGACAGATTTGTTTGTTCCTCTGGCAGTCCATGGTAATTTCAGTATTCTTCGCCAACACCACAACACAAAAGCATCAACTCTTTTTCAGTCCTCCTTATTCATTGTCCAGCTTTCACACTTATATGAGATGATTGAAAATACCATTGCTTAGGTGGCATAGTGCTTAAGGCATTTGACTACTAACCAGAAGGCTGGTGGTTCAAACCAACCA
>NW_006922335.1:290119-294629 GCF_000298275.1 Orycteropus afer afer
GGATATAATCAAGGTCATATTTTGGATCTCATGGACTTGTTTTAATTGTCTTCAGCTTCAACTTGAACTTGCATATAAGCAGCTGATGGTCTGTTCCACAGTCAGCTCCTGGCCTTCTTTTGGCTGAAGATATTGAGCTTCTCCAGCACTTCTTTCCACAGATGTAGTCATTCTGATTCCTGTGTACTCCATCTGGCAAAGTGCACATGTATAGCTGCCATTTATGTTGTTGAAAAGAGGTATTTGTAATGAATAAGTTGATGTCTTGCAAAATTCTATCATGCGATCTCCAACATCATTTCTATCACCAAGGCCATATTTTCCAGTTATTGGTGATTCTTCTTTGTTTCTAGCTTTTGCATTCCCATCACCAGTAATAATCAAAACATTTTGAATGCATGATTGGACAATTTCAGCCTGCAAAAGTTAGTAAAATCTTCAATTTCTTTGTCTTTGGCTTTGGTAGTTGGTGGGTAAATTTGAATAATAGTCCTATTAACTAGTCTTCCTAGTAGGTATATAGATATTATCCTATCACTGACAGTATTGTATTTCAGGATATATCTTGAAACATTTTTAGTGACAATGAATGCCACAACATTCCTCTTCAATTTGTCATTCCTGACATAGTAGGTCATATGTTTGTCTGATTCAAAATGGCCAGAACCAGTCCATTTCAGGGATATCAATTTTTCTGTGTTGCATTTCATTCCTCTACTCTGAGGAGGCAACTCTTGCCCACTATTTTTAGTGCCTTCTGACCTGAGGGAGCTCATCTTCTGGCACTATATCAGACAATGTTTCAGGGCTAATCATCACGTTTTCCAGTAATATGTCAGACAGTGTTTCACTGCTATTCAAAATGTTTTCATTGGCCAATACTTTGAACTAGATGGCCTCTTTCTTCTTCTGAGTCTGTCATAGTCTGGAAGTGCCACTGAAATCTGTCCACCATGGGTGACCCCACTGGTATTTGAAAGATTGGTGGCATAACCTCCAGCCTCATAGCAACATAGAAGACAACATGGTATAACAAACTGACAGAGGAGTGATGAAGGTATATATATATGTGTGTGTGTGTGTGTGTGTACGTATATGTATGTATGTATACATATGTGTGTATACATATGTGTGTGTGTGTATATATATGTAAGATGTCCTCCTAATACATTGAACATATTCAGTGATATTGCTCTTATAGACCAGAGAAGGAAACTCTAGGTCCTATGTCCTAGCGATTGTTCACTGCTAGAATTCTTGCCTTCCATGCCAGAGACTGAGGTTTGATTCTTGGTCAACGCACCTAATGCATAACCAGTATCTGCTTGTCAGTGGAGGCTTGCATGTTGCTATGATATTGAACAGGCTTCAGCAGAGCTACCAGAATAAGATGAACTAGGAAAAAAGGCCTGGGATTCTACTTCCAAAATCAGCAAGTGAAAGCCCTTATGGATCACAGTGGTCGGATCTGCAACCGATCGTGGGGATGGCCCTGGACCAGACAGCCTTTTGTTTTGTTGTACGTGGTGTGGTAGTTAAGATTATGTGTCAGCTTGGCTAGGCCTGGTTTTGAGTGGCTGGAAAGCTGGGTGTATTGATTTCCCACAATGAGACTGGCAACCAATTCCATGGTGGAATCTGCTGTGAGCAACTGATTAGCTGCCTTAGGGATGTGGTCTGCTTCCAATACATAAGGAGAAGCTTTGAGAAAGGTCTCTGAACTTTTTGGCACACTTGGATCCTGCATTTAGCTGACTCTTCATTCAGCAGCCTGCCATGTTGCTTGCTAATCTTGGGACTCTTTCTGGACTTAAACTAGTGGCCTGCCATGGTGCTTGATAATCGTGGGATTGTGTCCTTTTTCTTTTTGACCATGGGTTTATCAGCTTCAGCAGCCAGCAGCTTCCTGAGTAAGAGACACCTATAATGGGCCAGGAGCAAGAGGCAGAGCTGAAGCCCAAGGTCAAGGGGCCTTCACCCAGCCCCTCACACTGGCACTTTGAAGTCAGACTTCTAGCCTCCTAAAGTGTAAAGGAATAAATCCCTATTTGTTAAAGTCATCCACTTGTAGTATGTCTGTTAGAGCAGCACTTGAGGACCAAAACACATGGGGTCACCATGCCTAAGATGCTACTTGATGGCAGCTAACAATCAGCAAGCAAGTCATGATGCAAATGCAGAAAAAGATTTTAAAGTTTAAATGATAGCTTAGAATAATAAAATGACTCTTAGGCAAGCCATGGTGAAAACAGATCTATTGAACTTCCTGGACAGGAAGTCAGATCTAATCATAATCTGGACAGGGTGGAGAGGAGGGAAGGAGGGAGGAAGAGGATGGGAATGGTAAGGAGGAGGAGGAGGAAGAGGTCTCTGAGGACATTCTGCCTTTTCAGTAGAGCTGAGTGGTCAGCAGGCTCACCCCAAATCCACTGAGCACACTTCTTTAAGCCCCTCCAATAGTTGCAGCCATTCCTATCCAGTCACTTCTGCAATGTCCCTAAGGCTCCAAAGGATTTACTGGATTACCACTTGGGGTCACTCATCCCATGGTCACATTCTATGCCAGTTTATTTATGTGCCCTTTCTCCCTGGAGAAATTAGAAGCTGCCAGCTCAAAAGGAACGACTGTGCTCTGTATGCAGCAGGTGCCCAGGGTGAATTTGTTGAGCACATACTGAATGAAATTGCTTTTCTTATAGCCCTGGGCCTGGTTCTGGCCTAGAACTCCTAGGAGTCCAAAGAGGGTAGAAAAGGAATTACGTGGGATCATGTGGAGCCAACTGACAGCTGTGCTGCTATTTGTCTGCTCAATTCTCCAGTCTCCATTATAAATTCTGCTCTAGAGAAGACAGAAATACCTGCATGTCAGAGGGTCATGTGTACTACTTGAGTTTTTTTCAGATAATATTTAGACCTCAAAGACTGTATAAGGAAAATTCCTACTCTAGAAAAAAAAAAAAAAAGATGCTTATTTTAAGGGTGGATCCAAAACTTTGCAAGAAAAAGTCATATAGGAAGATGTCTTTTTAAGTGGAGGAGGTGGAGTTGATGTGATTGTAACTGGTATGAAAGGCTGATTGGAATATTTATTAATCCTAAAAACTTTGCAACAAATCAGAGACTATACACACATCCCAAGATGGGGATACACTCATTCAGTTGACACCATTCAATACCAGCTCCCAAGTGGGAGTGAATGGAGAATTGGCTCTTTACCAAAAATCCTCATTCACTCTGCTTTGCCATTCCCGCTAGCAGGTTCCACCCACCCTGGCCTTTGATATGCACTAGTCTGTCTGCATTGGCAGGTGAGGACCAGCTTCCTCCTCAGGAAGCATAGGTTGTGAGCCACACAGTGACTTATAAATGCTCAAAGCATCCAGAAGATTTCTCCAGGAGTTATTGTTTTCACTGGTTTTAGGCCCCTGCTTTCTCACACACACATTCACTTTCCCTCAAATTGAGTGGACTCATGTAGGATTGCTAGTCTTTTATATTGTCATGTGATGACATTAGAATCTACTCTTTGTATCAGCATTATTACTTAATCCAAAAAAAGGATAAAAGATAGTCTTTATGTTGAATAAATTTAAAATAAAAACCAAACCAAATGCACTGCCATGGAGTCAGATCCAACTCATAAGCGACCCCTCCTTGGGTTTCCGAGGCAGTATCACTACAAAAGTAGATTGCCCAACCTTCCTTCCAAGGAGTGGCTGGTGGGTTTTAACTGCCAACCTTCTGGTTAGCAGTCAAGTGCCTTAGGCACTACGCTACCAGAGCTCCTTAAATTTAAAACAGTGCCCTTATTTTTCTAATTTCATCATAAGCTGCTGACCTGTCCTTAGGAATCATGTCCCTAGAGTGAGCATTCCAAGATTAAACTTCCTTTCTAGGAATGTTGCTAGATGTGTTTGAAAATATTACAACTCTGGTTGACTTTTTTACAAATTTTAAGATGCTAAGTCTTAGAAACCTTAAGAATATGATTTAAAAAGGGATCAGGAAGTGATTGTGAAAATCACTGGGAGTCAAAGCGTTTCTAGGAATCTTTCTTTGGCAGGAAAAACACATGCTATCTAATGAAGAATTTGGTGAGCAAATCTGAACTTTGTTCTTTCTTTCTTCTCTACTCTAGGTACATGGCAATCATCCACCCCCTCCAGCCTCGGCTGTCGGCCACAGCCACCAAGGTGGTCATCTGTGTCATCTGGGTGCTGGCTTTCCTGCTGGCTTTCCCCCAGGGCTACTACTCAACTACAGAGACCATGCCCGACAGAGTTGTGTGCATGATCCAATGGCCTGAGCATCCCCACAAGATTTATGAGAAAGTGTGAGTAGTGATGACTCCCTGCTCTGAAGTCACTGTAGTGTGGGGTGCCTTCTGGTCATTCCTTGTTCATTCTTTCTTTCCATACTCCTTTACTGGTTAGGATTCAGTATTTCAATATGCATCAGTAAGGATTTCTCACATTCACCCTGATATTGAGTAGGTATGCTCATAGTAATT
>NW_006922335.1:296354-298024 GCF_000298275.1 Orycteropus afer afer
AAAAAAAAAACGATGAGTGAAAGCTAATTATATAAATTGCTTCAGAAACTGCCATAGACCATGTGGACTATAGATCAGGTCTTAGTTCTCACGATGTTTTCAAAGCCCGACCAGCATTGTATAACTTTTGTTTCAATATAGCCATAGTTCTTTGCTCTTTCGGCAAATCCAAAGTTTGGCTTGGCAATGAAGATTTATTTTCCCATGGATCTCTGGGGTCTTGTCCAAGAAACCAATGTTTAGAGCTTTTGAACATTTTGCTGTCTTTATGTTTTTTAATTACTGAAAAGTCCCTTTGAGATTCTACACAACATGTTGGTTGGTCATATTTCTTTGCTGTGAGAATTTAGGTTAACTGCTACCGGTCCATGGTTAGGTTTCCCATCAGTGATTATTTTATCAATTTAGGCTAAAAAATGATCCTTGTTTAAGAGTAAGTTGTCTGTGTGTCTCCTGACACCAACTCTAAATATCCTCTCTGACACCAACTGCAAATGCAGTTCTTCTTCGAATCCTACCCACTCACAATTAGGGCAGATATCACACATTAAGTGACACTGTGCTCCAGCTTGCTGAGTCTGCCCAAGACTTCATACTCCAGCTGCAAGTTCAGAGGCATTTAGGAAATCCTAACTTCTGACCCGCTGTCTATAAATTCAGGGATTCTCATTACCCCCTCTGGTTTGATAATTCACTAAAATGGCTCAGAGAACTCAGGAAAGCCATTCTTAGGATTACAGTCTTAGTATAGCAAAAAGGATACAAAAGAAGAGACAGGTCTGGGAAGATTTCCGATGTGCAGCTTTTGTGTCCTAAAGGACATGCTAACATCTTGTGCATCAATGCTACCATCAACAAGGAAGTTCATCCAAGCTTCAGAGTCCAGAGTTTTTATGGAGATTTCACTACATAGGCATGATTGATTAAACCACTGTTCACTTAGTTGAAGTCAATCTCCAGACCCACTCCTCTCCTAGAAGGTTGAGCTGAAATCTTGTGGGAGACCTTTCTGCTATGGCCAGCCCCACCCTACAAGAGCCAACCATTAGCATAATTTCCTGTGTAACCTGAAGCCCCCCCATGAAAAACAAGGACTCCAATCACTCAGGAAATTACAAGAGTTTAGAGATTACTTCCCAGGAACCAGGGACAAACACTAGTTTCTTTAGATAGAGTTGGTTACACATCCCACAAAAGCATCAGATTTTATCTACTCAAGATGGATAAACATTTTACTGGTCCAATACTAAGTCAAAAGACTCCATATTTGCCATTCGCATATCGACTGTAATGAAAACCTTAGTCAAGTACAACCCATTGCCATTGAGGCAAATCTGACTCGTGGTAACCCCATGTGTTACAGAGTAGAACTGCTTCATAGAGTTTTCTTGGCTGTAATCTTTACAGAAGCAGTTCACCAGACCTTTCTTCTGCAGACCTGCTAAGTAAATTTAAATCGTCAACCGTTAGATTAGCAGCCTGTTACAAACTGCTTGTGCCACCCAGGCTCATTAGACATGTACATACCAAAGTTTTATCAAAGTTATTCTCTTTTGTCAGTATTCTTCATAATGCATTACAATACATTTTCAGGGAATTTAAATTTCATGAGCTCTAAACTAAGTCCTTCATTATATTCTCTTCTATTGACACTAACAATTGCAGTATTT
>NW_006922335.1:298839-306334 GCF_000298275.1 Orycteropus afer afer
AATATAAATTAATAAAACTATATTGAAAAATACATTTACAATATCTAGAAAAGAAAATGCTATGCATACCCTAAACCCATCAATTTCACTCAAGGGTGAACACCCTAGAAAAACTCAGGCACATATGCAGCCAAATACATCTTACATAATGTTCATATCAGCATTGTTCTTAATGCCCCAAACTGAAGATATTCCAAGTATCCATCATTAGTAAGATGGATAAAATGTGACACATTCATCAAATGGGACACATTATAGCTAATAAAAGAAGCAAAATGTAGATTAATGCAACAATGTGGATGGTTCTTATAAACAGAGTTCTTGAACAGGCAAAATGAAATTATGAGTTTTGGAGTGCTGAAGCAGGTGATAAAATTATAAATGCAAGCAAGGAAATGGTCGTCATGAACATGAAAACCATGCTTATCTCTCCTGGGAATTATTGTTGTTAGGTGTCAAGTTGGCTTGTGACCCTATGTACAACAGAAAGGAGGGAAGTGGATAATTCTGAGAAGAAATTCTTGGGGATACTTCTGAGGAAATGGCATTGTTCTATGTCTTGAACTCAATGGTAGTAGCAGGAGGGCTTAGAAATTATACCAGATAATTAAGGATTTACATACTTTTTTTTTTTTTTTTTTTTGCAGTGGCTTATTTTCTTAGTGCTGCTTAACAGAAATAACACTAACAGGTGGTTTTAAAAAAAAAACATATATTTTCTCATAGGTTAGGTGACTAGCAGTCAGAACTCAGGAGAAGTCTCTCTGTGTTGTGTCTGAGGGACCCAGCATTCCTTGATTCCTTATTGATCTCCATGTGGCATGTATCTTCTCCTGGTTGTGTTTGTTTCTCTGTGCCTACTATGCTCTTTTAATACCTTTTAATACCTCAAAAGTGGATTTAAGACACAGCCTACTGTGATACAGCATTAATAACTGAACAAAGAAAATCCCATTTCCAAATAGGATTACATCCACAAAGGTAGGAGCTATTTGGGAGGATTACAATATACATATTTTGGGGAAACATAATTCAATCCACACCAGTGTGTTTCATACTCTTAAAGTTAAAATAAAATTAAGCACTATTCAAAGGTTTTTCCTTTACAAGGTCTTAAGAAACTACTTTCATTGGGATAAATCCAATAATTCCCCCAGAAGAAATTATCTAGGATGTTCTTCATAGGTGCTTACTGCTGAGTAAGCTGAGGTATGGAAAATGATATATGTTAAGTTTATTCATGGAAGCTTTCTATAATAGCAAAAGGTTGGAGACAGTCCAAAGTCCACTAATAAGTGATTGTTCAAATAAACTATTGTATATTCATAAAAAGGAATACAGTGTAGTTGAAATTAAAAAAAAAAAAAACTGTTTATGAATTGGTATTGAAAGATTTGTGAGACATCTTATTGGGTTAAAAAACAAAACAAAACAAAACAGTGTACTGAACTATGTTTTGCATTACAAAGAGAGAAACAATTTATACTTGTGTCAACTTGCATGTATAAGACAGTGCACAAGAAACAAAGAACAGTGTTTACCACCCATTCTAATGGTGACTTGACTCCTTGCATTTTGCCCTGCTGACTCCTATTCTTCAAGTGTTCCTGGAATTTTCTCAACATGGCTAAGGGATTATACACTCCTTAGTATAGTGCTTGTCCCTGGAAAGATGTTTACCAGTTGCCACCAAGATGATTCCAACTCATGGTGATCTTATATGTGTCAGTAGAACTGTGCTCCACAGCAGTTTCCAAAAAATCCATTGCTGTTGAGTAAATAAGGAGTTCTGGTGGCACAGTGGGTAAGGTATTTGGCTGCTAACCAGAAGGTTGGTGGTTGAAACTCAGCAGCTTCTCCATGGGAGGAAGATGAGGCAATCTGCTTCTGTAAAGATTTACAGCCTTGGAAACCCTGTGGGAGTCACTATGAGTCAGGATTGACTTGATGGCAGTGGGTTTGGTGTTTTGGTTTTGGTTGAGTCAATGCCAACTCTTAGCAACCCTATAGGACAAAGTAGAATTGCCCCAAGGAATTCCAGGGCTGAAATCTTGATGGAAGTAGACTGACTTATCTTTCTCCCATGGAGCATCTGGTGGGTTCCAACTACTCACCTCTCCCTTAGCAGCCAAGTGCCTAACCACTGTGCCACCAGGCCTCCTTAAGTCTGATTTTTTGGAAGTAGATCATCATGCCTTCCCATCAAAGCACCTGTAGGTAGGCTTGAACTTCCAACATTTCTGTTAGCAGCCAAGTTTGTTAACATTTGCACCACCTAGAGACCCCTGGGTGGATGTGGCAACTGTTAAACCAGAGAATGAGGCCCATACAATCTCCATGGCCCTCACTGCTTGCCACCTTGTTCATAGGTATGTATCTTTGCACTACAAAAAGCTACAGATAAACTTGATTTTTCTTCCTGGAAAGTCATAAAAATTTTCTTTTGCTTTTAAAAAATACAAATATACTATGGAGTATAAAGAAAATCCATATCATTTCTTTAATTATTTGTATTTCCTTCATTTAAGAAAAAGCTCTAACATTTTGATAAATATCCAGTCTTTTGAATGTGTGTGCATTCTCTCAATTCTCTTTCTTTCTCCCATACAAACTCACTCACACAAACAATATACTATGTACTTTTTAAATAAGCAATATATTCACATAGTATAGTACTTGCTTTGGCACCATATGTACTAAAATTGGAATGATATAGAGATGATCAGGAAGGCAATCCTAATGCAAGGAGGACATGTAAATTCATGACACGTTCCATGTTTGTTTGCTGTGTATATGCTCAACAACAACAAAATAAAATAAAAAGAATGTAGAGTGAAAGGCTCCCTCTCATCCTTTCCCTCCATCTGCCCAGGTTCTAGCCCCAGGTAAACATTGTTCTCTTTTTCTAGTTTACTGTCTTATATACATACAAGTCAACACAAATATAGATTATTTCCCTCTTTGTAACACAAAACTTAATGCATGCACATGTTATGTACCCTGTTTTATTTTGTTTTTTAACAACATGTCTCAGAAATCTATGAATCAGTTCATAAAGAGGTTTTTAAATTCTTTTCCAACCACACCATATTCCCTTTTATGAATGTACAATAATTTATTTAATCAATCCCTTATTGGTGGAATTTGGGTTCTCTCCAACCTTCTGCCATTCCAAAATTCTATCATGAAGAACATTTACCTATATCATTTTTCTTATGTGCAAGTATATTTGTACCAGAGAATCCCAAAAGTGGAATTGCTGAGTCAAAAATATACACCATTTTAATTTTTAAATTTGCCCTGTGTATGGATGGTAATCATTTATATTCCCACCAGCAATGTGTGAGAATGCCTATTTCTCTACAGCCTCACCAACAGGGAGTATTGTCAAGCTTCTGGATTTTCATCCATTTGATGGGGGTAATGATGTCTCATCAGAGTTAAGTTTTCATTTCTCTTATTAAGAGTGAAGTTGAGCATCTTTTCCTAATTTAAGTGGAGAAGGCATTTGGCTGCTAACCAGGTCAGCAGTTCAAACCCACCAGCCACTGTGCGGAAGCAAGATGAAGAGTTCTTCTTCTGTAAAAATTTATAGCCTCAGAAACCTAATAGGGCCATTATGAGTTGGAATTGACTCAATGGCAGGTGAGATTTTTTTTTTGTATATACATTTTATAATCTGATTATTTAATATACAATATCATGATGTATTTTCCATGTCACTAAGCATGTTTCTACAACATGATGTAATAAGTACACATATGTGTGTATATATAATTGTGTCAACTAATACCCTCCTTTGAAACTGATTACTCCAATGGTTTCTCTTAACTGATTTGTAAGGTAAAATATGAGGGCAGTGTGGTTCAGTGGTAGAAATCTTACCTTCCATGCAGAAGACTTGAGTTCGATTACCAAATAATGTACCTCATTTGGGACTTCCACTAGTCCCTCAATGGAGACCTGTGTGTTGCTGTGGTGCTGAACAGATTTCAGCAGAGCTTCCACACTTAGACAGACTAGCAAGAAAGGCCAGGCAATCTACTGGAAAATCAGCCAGTGAAAAACCTATGAATCACAATGGTCCAATCCCATTGTGTACAGGGTAGCTATGAATCAGGAGCCTAATCAATGACAGCTAACATCAACAACAACAATAAAAAAGCAAACGTCTAATGGGATAATTTGACTACATCCACAGATCCTTGGGAAGATGGGTTCTGTTTCCTCTGCCATTCTCTGTTTTTGTTTATGATCCACAGTAATAGAAAATTATGTTAATATTATAAAATTCATGAAAACAAGGAATAGGGCTTATCATCAATACAATATTATCATTATGAGTTCTGCCATAATTAGCAACCTGGCAGCTTAGCCATAGCCATTCTAGGGAGTCTATAATACTACCCAGGAAGCTTAGAAAGAGAAAGTTGCCCTACTGTTGCTGAAGAAAGATTTCTAAGGTGGCCAAAAGTGACTCTTCTTGGTGGAGAAAAAAGCACAGAGAAAGGAAGATGAAATGTAAAGACAAAAAATCTGGCTTTGCAAAAGCAACCATCCCCTTCTTATTAAAACTAAGAATAAGCAATAGCTTTCCAAGTTATTCGTTACAAGCTCACTCTTGAGAAGGTTCTTTGGTCTGTAAGGTTGCAGTGGTCCTGAGAGGTCCTAGGGGAAATGCACCTGAGGATAAGGAAGATGAACGATCCCACATTTCTTTATCAGAGGACTCACTACCAATGCCAAGAAAATGTCTGCAATGAGCCTGAAAAATGAGAAAGATATCCAAAAGAGTGACATTTAGATAGCCTACTTCACCTTCCCTGAACCATTTATTAATATTGGTTATATGTCTTTTTTTGTTCATTAAACTTCTATTTGCATAACTTTGTGGTAGACTTTTAGCAAGAGGTTGAAACTTGTCTATTCTGAATTTCAGATATTACTAGTAGTACTGAGAGAGGACGCTATGTTAGAAGCCTGAAGTTTCATGACTCAAATTACCTGGGGATTTTGTGAAGATGCATGTGAATGTGGATATAGTAACTCTAGAATAATTTTCACTAACTACCAGTGGTAGTAAATAGTAGACTATAAAACTAGGCTATTGTCATTATTTACAACAGTTTGTCCTTTGTATGTTATGACCCATTATAAAAAAAGCAACTGAAAAATTTATATGTATATACATTCTTTACTTTCATTAATAATGATAGAAGGTGAAAAATCAAATAATTGACAGGGAGTATGATGGAAAATGAGAATATTAGAAAATACACCTGCAGCATTACTTCTCAAATTTTCCAACTTCTTGATTATCTCACAAATTAAAAATGAAGTGTGGATCCTTTGCCAAGCTGCTCCAGACCTTGGCCAAAGGGGTGTCAGCATATTTGTGTTTCCAGGATTGATTGCTTATGTTTGCTGCTGTGATTAATCTTCTCCCCTGACACCAACTACATTTATAGATACAGCCCAGGGCCCTTAGTACCATCATTATCCTTGATGAAAAGCAGTTAAACCAAGAATGAAAACTGTGACAACACTTCAGGGAAAGATGGTGGCAACAAACAAGCCCTCTTCCTTGACTCTCAGAAAGATAATTATAAAGAAAAAACTACATGGGTGCAGAAACTAGGAAAGTTGCCATTCAAATACCAGAAATTTCCCTAAGTGTCTGGTAGATACTGTGCAGATAAAGCCAAATAGGAGGCAGCCCAGTCCAGGACCCTCTGGCAACTCTCTTTCCTGAATAAAGTGGCACAGTGTCATGGAGAATAAGCAGGGAAAATCCCGGAAGAAGTATTCCAGCAACCTCTTATTAGGAGGTGAATATGTTAAGTGTTGAGCAAGAGAAGACTAAATTGGGATTCCTTTGGCTAATGTGATCAAACTTCCAGAGGCAACGGCCTTTAGACTGAAAAACACAGCACACACACACTCTCCAGAGAACCTAATAGACAATAAGATTAAATGAATGCCTTTCTACAAAAATATAAGTAATCAAGTTGATACAGAAAGAATGAAAGTAAAGAGACTAATAAACTTGGGGAGGGATGAAAATATTGTTCAAAAATTATATCTATCAAGGCACTGGGATCAAACGTGCACAAGCAAATTCTTTCCAATGCCCTATAAGCTTTTCATCAGTACAGAACAATATAGAAAACGTGCTAAGTTATTATACAGCTTTGACACAACCCAAAATTACAAACTGACAAATAGAGCTCCAAACATAGCCCTTCAGACAAATCCCATTTACAGATATAGAGGCAAACATCCTAATTAAAATATTAGCAAATTTTCAAAACTATATTAAAATAATAATGCACTATTTTCAAGCCTGATTTTTTCAAGTATATAAAGATAGAGAATTATCAGGAAATCTATAATTATACTTCATCAATTAATTGGTCAAAAGAAAGCATCACATATTTATCTCAAAAACTGCTAAAAAAATTTTGTTAAAATATATAGTATGTATTTCCAAAACGTAGCTTTTCTATATATCAGCAATAATCCTTGAGAAAATAAAATGAATAGTAGATATGCAATGAAAATAAAATAAAACACTTAGAATAATCTTAAGATTTAGTTAGTGAAAAAATGAAAAATAGCATGCTATTTTAGACTTTAGTGAATAGCCTAAGAGAATATTTGAGGAAGATATTTTATTTATTCTGGATGATTCAAAATCTGGAAAGTATCTAAGAATATATAGACAAGAATTTTCCTTTTTTCTTTACATAACTCATAAAGACATCAATTCTTCTCAAACTATCCCAGGAGTATGTTGTGATAGCTATATAAACAGCTGCTGTCAAGTCAACTTTAACTCATGGACTCCTTAAGTACAACAGAATTAAATGCTGTTGGGTCCTTCATCATCCTCACAGTGTCCAGCATGGTTGAGTCCATCATTATGACTTGGGCCAACCCACCTCACCACACATGTCCTTCGCCATCATTGGCTCTCTTCTTCACCAAACATGGTGTTCTCCTCTAGCCAATGATCCTTTCCTGATGGTGTTTCAAAGCAAGCAAGTCAGATAATCTTCTGTTATGTTCCATAAGATTTCCATTGGCTAGTTTTCAGAAGTAGATCATCACACCTTTCTTCACAGTCTGTCTTAATCTGGAAGTTTTGCCGAAAACTATCCACCATCAGTGATGCTGCAAGTATTTGAAGTACTGGTGGCATAACTTCCAGCATCATACTAATACACAATCACCACATCTGTCAGATGGTGGAGAGTATGTTTAGATAGTTGTGAAAGTGAATTGCTTAAAAGAGTGAGTGTAAGAATATAAATGGAAAAAAAATCAAGGAAATAATGAGTAAGAAGAATGAATTTTGATATAATCAAAGTAATAATAAAAAGAATGATAAGAGTTGACCTGCTCTTCCAGAAATAAAAACACTCAGTACCAGTGGCCGAATTCATCAATTAAAAAACAAACAAACAAACAAACAAAAAACAGAATAGAAATCTCT
>NW_006922335.1:307512-308055 GCF_000298275.1 Orycteropus afer afer
AAGTAAGTTGAAATATAGTCGAAGTTTTCTAAGAATAACACTCAAGGCAAAAACCAAAATGAAAAGGATTGTTCATTTGGATGTAGGTATAGGTGAAGTTATAGATATAGACATAGACATAGGAGTCTCTAGAAGATGCAGACAACTAGCAAAAATGTTGGTGGTTTGAACCCACCCAGAGGCTTCTTGGAAGACTGGCTTGGCAATCTGCTTCCAAAAGATAATCTGTCTTGAAAATTCTATGGAGCAGTTTTACTCTGCACACATGGAGTCACCATGAGTCAGATTCAGCACCGCAGAAACTACGACAGTATGAACATAGATATACTGTGTGCCATCTAATCTATTGCAACTCATAGTGATCATATAGGACAGAGTAGATCTGTTACAGAAGGTTTTCTGGGCTCTGGTGGGAGCTCTGGTGGAATAGTGCCTAAGGCATTTGACTGCTAACCAGAAGGCTGTCAGTTCAAACCCACCAGCTACTCCTCAGAAGGATGATTGGGCAATCTACTTCTTAGAGATACCACCTCAGAAACCCAC
>NW_006922335.1:308790-309360 GCF_000298275.1 Orycteropus afer afer
GAGAAATTCCTAAGGGCAAGACTGTATATGCAAGATACTGAGAGCAGCATCATTTAAAATGTAAAATTAGAAGAAGAAAAAAAATACCCCATCATAAAGGACTGATGAAATAAATGATGGAACATCCATATAAAGAAAAATGATGTAGTCATTAAAAATAACATTGTACAAACATATTAATTAACATGAAAATATATTCATGATATTCTGATCAGTAAATAGAACAGGCTTCAAAGCAATGTGTTTAGTATAATACTATTTAAGGGCTTTGTAGAATGTGCTGTTATTACATGCCTTCAAGTCAATTCTGACTCAGCAACCCTATAGCATGAGTAGAACTGCCCCATGGGGTTTCCAAGGCTATAATATTTATGGCCACAACTTCTCTATCAGTTTGTCATAGTGTGGTGGCTTGCCTGTTGCTGTGACATTGGAAACTATGCCACTAGTATTTCAAATACCAGCAGTGTCATCTATAGTGGACAAGTTTCAACAAAGTGTCTAGATTAAGAGACTAGGAAGAAGGATATATGGTTAGGTCCACTTCTGACCAAAAAGAAAAAAAAAAAA
>NW_006922335.1:310410-311118 GCF_000298275.1 Orycteropus afer afer
CAGCTGGTACGTTCAGACCACTGACCTTTTGGTTAGAAGCCAAATGTCTTAACCACTACAACTCTGTATACACCTTGTGGTACTTAAGTTTATGTGTCAACTTGGTTAGGCCTGGTTTTGAGTGGCTGGGCAGCTGGTTGTAGTTATTCCCCATGATGAGACTGGCAATTAGCTCCATGGTGGAATCTGCTGTGAGCTGTGGAGTAGCTGTTTTGGGGATATGGTCTGCTACCAGTATATAAGGAGAAGCTTTAGGGACGGTCTGCAGCTTTTTTGTGTGCTTGGTCCCTGTATGTAGTCAAGTCTTCATTTAGCAGCCTGCCATGTTTCCTGCCAGTCTTGGGACTGTGTCTGGACTTGAACTAGAGGCTTGCTATGTTGTTTAGTAATATTGGGACTGTGCCATTTTATTTGTTAACCTTGGGCTTTTTAGCCTCTGCAGCCAGCAGCTACCTGAGTGAAGAGACACCTCAAGCTCAACTGGCCAGCAGTAAGAGGCAGAGCTGAAGCCCAAGGTCGAGGGGCTTTCACCTAGCCCCTCAAGATGGCACTTTGAACTCAGACTTCTAGCCTCCTAAACTGTAAGAGAATGAATCCCTGTGGTTTTTCTGTTAGAGCAGCAGAGATAACCAAAACACACCTACAAGGAAGACCAATTAATATGACTATTATTCAAATTTATGCACCAATCACTAAAACCAAAGATGA
>NW_006922335.1:312338-317754 GCF_000298275.1 Orycteropus afer afer
GACTACACAGAGTCATTGTACCAAAAAGAATTGGTTGATGGTCATCCATTTCAGGAGGTAGCATCTGACCAAGAACCAGTGGTCATGGGGGAAGAGGTCGAAGCAGCACTGAAGGAATTGGTGTAAAACAAGCCTCTGGGAATTGATGGAAAACTCAATGAGATGTTCAGCAAATGGATGCAATGCTGTAGGCACTCATTCATCTATGCCAAGAAATTTGGATGACGACTACTTGCCCAACTAAATGGATGACATCCATATTTGTGCCCATTCAAAAGAAAAGTGATCCAACAGAAAGCAGAAATTATCAAGCAATATCATGACTATCACACCCAAGTAAAGTTTTGCTTATAATAATTCAAAAACAGTTGCAGTAGTACATAATAGGAAACTGCCAGAAATCTAAGCCGAGTTCAGAAGAGGATGTGGAACAAGGAATATCATTGCTGATGTCAGATGGATTTTGGCTGAAAGCAAAGAATACCAGAAAGGTGTTTACCTGTATTTTAGTGGGTTGCAAAAGCATTCAACTGTGTGGAACATAACAAATTATGGATAACACTGCAAAGAATGGGAATTCCAGAACACTTAATTGTGCTTAGGAGGAATCTGTACATAGACTAAGAGGCAGCTGTTTGAACAGAACAGGAGGATACTGCATAGTTTAAAATCAGGTAATATGTGTGTCAGGTAGGATCCTTTCATCATACTTATTCAATTGGTATGCTGAGCAAATAATCCAAAAAGCTGGATATATTAGGCTGGGTTCTCTAGAGAAGCAAAACCAGTAAAGCTTATATAGGGAGAGAGAAAAAGAGAAATTTATCTTAGGAAAATGGCTCACACACTTATAGAAATTAGCAAGTCCCAAGTTCTTGGATCAAGCATCAAGCTGGAGGCTTTTCCCGACTCACATAGCTGGAGGGGCTGATGAGCTCATGATTGGCAGACAGTACCACTGTTGACTCCAACGAAAGATGAATCCAAGATCTCCAGGCTGAATGGTGGATTGTTCACTCACAGACAGTTGTAGGCAGCACAATAGGACCCCAGTCCACAGAAGAGTGTCTCTTTTCCAAGGATATCCATAAATAAACTAGAAGTAGGCCACATCCCTAAGTAAACTCCCTTTCAACAGATTGGCTGCTCAAAACATATACATCTGATCCCACCATGGGAACACCCACATCACAGTTGCTTTAACCACACAGAATTGTGGTTCAGCCAAGTTGGCACACAGCTCCAACTATCACACTGGACTATGAGAAGAACATGGAATCAGGATTGAGGGAATCCTCATTAACAGCCTAATATGCAAATAACACATCTTGCTTGATGAAACTGAAGAAGACTTGAAGCACTTACTGATGAAGATCAAAGACTTCAGCCTTCAGTATGGATTATACCTCAACATAAAGAACACAAAATCCTCACAACTGGACCAATAAGCAACATCATGATAAATGGAGAAAAGATGGAAGTTGACAATGATGTCCTTTTATTTGGATCCACAATCAATGCCCATGGAAACAGCAGTCAAGAAATCAAACAACTTAATTGCATTAGGCAAATCTACTGCAAAAAAAAAAAAAAAAAAATCTTTAAAGTGTTAAAGAGCAAAGATGTCACTTTGAAGACTAAGGTGTACCCAACCCAAGCCATGATATTTTCAGTAGCTTCATGTGTATGTGAGAGCTGGACAATGAATAAGAAAACCACAGATCTGATGCATTTGAATTGAGATGTTGGTGAAGGTGTTGAATGTATCATGGACTGCAAGAACTATGAACAAATCTGTCTTGGACAAAGTACAACAACAATGCTCCTTAGAATTGAGAATGGCCAGACTTCATCTACCTACTTTGGTCATGTTATCAGAAGGGACCAGTTCTTGGAGAAGGACATCATGCTTGGTAAAGTAGAGAGTCAGTGCAAAAGGGCAAGATGCTTAATGAGATGGATTGACATGGTGGCTGGGACAATGGGCTCAGGCATGGCAACGATTGTGAGGCTGGAGCAGGACTGGGCAGTGTTTCCTTCCATTGTAATCATGTTGCTGTGAGTCAGAACCAACTTGACAACACCTAACAACAACAATCTTTACGGAAGCAGGCTGCCACACTTTCTCCCTTGTAGCAGCTGGTGGGTTTAAACTACCAACCCTTTGGTTAGCAGCTGAGCTCTTAAGCCCTGCACTATCAGGGCTCCTTTTTCAAAGTGGACACATATGCTTATAGATGATAGGGAAAATGTCTGGCAAGATATGCAGCAAAAGTTTACTACTCAATAGTTTTGTTTTCTTGGAAGTGAGGTTACAGGTCATTGAAAATTTTTATTTATTATTTTCTGCAATTAAAGTTTTTCAAAACTAAATATAATTTATCACCTCCCCTGCATTTTTTAAATTCAGTGATATGAAATTATTAAGCATCTACTTTTAAATATCATCTCTTGAAAAACAATCACTACAGAATAAAAAAGAGCTCTGGTAGCATAGTGGCTAAAGCACTTGACTGCTAACCAGAAGGCTGGCGGTTCAAACCCACCAGCCACTCCTCGGAAGGAAGGTTGGGCAATCCTACTTCCGTAGTGATACTGCCTCGGAAACCCAAGGAGGGGTCACTATGAGTTGGGGCCGACTCGACGGCACATAACAACAACAACAACAACAGAATAAAAGAAGGATAAAATAAAATGGTTATTTTAGCACCTAAAGAATAGTTTGCTTAACTGTAGAGTTATTAGGCCACAATCATTTCCTCTAAGTTCTTTAGACATTGTTCCATGGTCTTCCAACATTTAGTTTTGTGAAGAAACCTGATGCCATTTCATTTTCTCTGTTTTAGATAATTTCTGCCCTCATGCACTTAAGGGTTTTTCTTTATTCTTAATATTAGAAAAAAAAACTCCAAACCAGAATATATGTAAATGTAAGACGTTTTATGGTTTTGTATTTGTACTTTTCTATAATTGATGAGCCATTTCAAACTAAAGTCAAATCTCTAGTCCAGAGAAATTTCCCTCCACAGTTTTCTGCTTTGTTTTTAGTTGCTTGGACTATGTTCTATTTTTCCTTTTCAGAGTTCATATTATGCATAATTGTTTCCCTGGAGTCTATCCCCCCATGTCCCTTACCATTTGACTAATCTCAGCCATTTCTCTCATCACTTTTCTGGTTTGTGGGTGAATTCTCAAGCATGTCTGATGAGATTGTAAGATCAAGAGACTAATTTCTCTTCTTTGCCCCATGCCATTTTAAATTCTGTAATCTTCTTTTTCATTTGAAAGCACTGTTTCCTGCCCTCTTCACGGTGCAATGGTCTCTGAAATCTTCCTTTAGAAGCAGGCAAAGGATTGCCTTAAATTCCCACCTGTTTCTTAAAGTCTTAAAGTAAGCTCCTTCACAGAGATATTCACTTATTCCCCAGATTGCTTCTTCTGTTAGTCCTACAAAATAGCCAATGATTTCCTTTTTCCCTTTTTGCTCAACCTTATGAAGTATAATTTCCTTTCCCATATGGGAAGTTAATATGAGTTGAAAATTCTAGGGACCCCTACATATATCTTTCAATTTTAGACAAAGAGAAGGAATAAAATGCAGGTTTGCTGGTTTTACTCTTCTATATGAGAGTCCTAGCTGCCTCCCCATTGTAGGCCCTCAGCTATTCAAGCCAGTGGGCAGCTGGGCATTGGCCCCTGAGCTGGCAGTTTCTTATCCTGATGCCTAACCTGATAGCAGTTTCAAGGTTTGACCTCGCTGATCTCTCAAGCCCTTCTACATCTCCACTTCCAGCCCTCTGCACTGGAGCAAGTCCCTCCCACTCTTTTCTCCACTGGCTGGACCCTCCCTTAGCCAGGTCTCAACCCCCTGAAGAAATCTGTTCTGGCCAGTGTGTGACACCCTGCCCTTGTTTCCAGACCTGAGATAGGTTTTATAATTTGACTATTTCAGAGAAAGAAGAAATTAACTATATGGGCTTAAACTGGAGCATGACATCCAAATTTTGAAATGATCCCTTTTATATTCTCCAACTGGTAACATGGAGACTCGATGGCACATAACAACAACAACAACATGGAGAAGTACTTGAATTTTTTTTTTTTTTGAAGTAATTGGTTTTTATGAATTTGTCTTTTATCTATCCTAGTTATTGATTCTAATAATGTTTAAACTGAATTTTTCTAGGAATACAATCATTATTTGTAAACAACAGTTTTGTCTCAATTTTTTCTAATGGTTGTCTGTTATTTCTGTTTCATGTTGTATTGTAGTAATAGATTCAAACATCTTAATTAAAATAATAGCAAATAAAATTCAAAACTAAAAAGCAATGCACTGTGTGCAATCATGATTTTTTTCAGCAATGCAAGAAGAATAAATTATCAGGATACCCATCTGGCATCATATCATATTACATTTAACTTTTACAGTGTTAAACAATTATGGATTTGCAAACTTTATTACCTTCCTGGGAATGTCCCTAGTACTTTACCATTAAGTTGATTTTTGGTTGTTGGTTTTTACAATAAAGTTCTATATTGATTATTTCTCAATATTCATGAATCTTATTATTTTAAGACACATCCTCTGTTCCAAGTTTGATCAAGAATTTTATCAAACGATCTCAGTGTCTGTTGAGAAAAATAGTTTTTTAAAAAGGTATCCCAGTGATGCAAATTATTGTAATTCTATATTTGTATTTAAAAATTGTATTTAAAAATGATACTTAATTGGCCATGGTGAATCATGCTTTTAATATACTGATCGTTTATACTGAATAAGATTTTTGCATTTATATTCAAAAGTAAAATTTGCATTTTTTTATGCTTTGTCAGGTTCTGGTATCAATGTTAGAGATACTTTTAGAAACTTTGTTTTTCTGCAATAGCATAGGAATCAGCAAAGGAAATCACCCATAAAACCAGTTGGCTTTAGAGTCTTTTATGGCATGATCTCTAATACATCTTTGTTCCACCTGCTGATTTTAGTATTTCTCCTTCTTCAATTTGTTGATTTATATTTTTTATGGAAGAAAATCTATTTCATAGTGATTTAAAATGTGATGATATGAAATTATACATCATATTTTTATTTTTTTCTACTTCCTCTACCTTTACCCCAAAATCTTCACCAAAGAAGTTATTCTTCATTCTATTGTTTTTCTTTTATTAACTTCTGCTTTTATTTTTATTTTCTTCCTCCTACTTTTCTTAATTTTACTTAAATGCACATATTTTAGTATCTCAGTTAAATGTTTCTTTTTTATTTTTCAAATAGTGAAAAATCTACCACTTAGATCCATTTTGTCTCCATTTCGTAAGCACTATACATGTTGTTGTTGTTGTTGTTATGTGCCGTCGAGTCGGCCCCGACTCATAGCGACCCCTCCTTGGGTTTCCGAGGCAGTATCACTAC
>NW_006922335.1:318958-328255 GCF_000298275.1 Orycteropus afer afer
TGGTCACTCAGTATGGTTTATCATTTCATTCATTCACTTAGCAAATATTTATGAACATTTACTTTATGGCTCGTACTATACTGAAGCTACAACGTGGAGTACTGGAGCATGTAAATGTAGCATAGTAGGCACAACAATGAGAATAAGAGCACAGTGCCAGGAGAACACTGCTGGGAGTGAGTATACCAATAGACAAGGAGGAAAGTGAAGCCTAAAGAGGCTGATGGAGAGGAAGAAAATAGCAACCTCAATCAGTCTGAGTTCCCACTGAGACAGAGAACTGTGAGAGGGGAGGTGCTTGGAAAGTGAGCTGGAAGGATAGAGAAAGTATTTATGGAGGGGATGTTTGAAATCAGTATTTCAAAAGTGGTGCCCATTGTATCAGTTCATTACCGTAAAAAGTCAAGGAAAGGTTTATATATGGAAGGAAACTTTCTTTATTGGTTACCAGTTTTGGGAGCAGAGGTGAGGAAACATTGCAAAAATAAAATTAATTAATTAAAAATTAAAACAAAAAAATAGCACCAGTCCAGGGTATGACCAAAGAGAGGAGAAGTTCACTGAAGATGAAAAGTCTAAAAACTGAGATGTCAGAGTACTGGGTGGTCTTTCTCAAGGAGGATGAAGTCACTGGGATGAGACAGTAGTTGGTGTGGAGAGAAGGGCTACAAGCTTCAGTGATTAGGCAGGAGTCATGAAGAACTTGGAGGGTGACAGCAATGAGGGAAGGAGGTGATTTGGCCAGATACATACTCCTCAAAGGAATGGGATTTGATGAGATAGAAGGGACAATGGTCTGGATATGACAATGAGGAGCAGGGAGAATCCTTACCCCACTTCCTGGTTCTTAGGAGGATGAATGTGAGAGAAGATGGGAAGAAAAGCTTTTATTTGAGAGGCATATAGGGGCTTTCCAGGGTTCTGTTAAGACTAGGGGTAGAAAGAACATTTCTGAAAAGATTGGGTGTAGAGGGGAGTTAACTTGCCACAAAGCAGGAGTTCAAAGGCCATGCAGGATACTCTGAGAGGAAAGTGGGAAGAACTCAACTAGCTGATGGCATGAAGTCCTAGACTGGCCTGGATTTGTGGTGGTTATCTAGATTGACAAAGAAGTGTTTCATAGACTAAGCTTAGAAATCTCTCAGCACATGGGAGTGGTTCAGGTCCAGGCCCTGTGGTCCTCAGTGTTTGGCAGCTGCTCTCAGAGATTCCCCTTAGTGATTCTCTTAGAACTGTCTCCTCAGCTTCCCTCAAAAACATTTCTTAGATATTTAAGGATGTTTATTAAAGTAAGTAAAATCATTGCTTGATGAAAAACTGGAAACAATCTTGATATGCAATGATGTGGACATTGTGTTTTGCTTGTGCACTATAACTTTATTCAACTGCTAAAATGCTTAAGGAATCCTGGTGGCTAAGTGCTCTAAGTGCTTGGCTGCTAACTGAAAGGTCAGTGGTTCAAAGTCATCAGTCACTTCATGGGAGAAAGATGTAGCAGTCTGCTTCATAAAAATTAAAGCCTTTGGGGCAGGGGGAAAGATTACAACCTTGGAAACTCTATGGGGAAGTTCTAATCTGTTTTACAAGGTTGCTATGAGTTGACATCAACTCCATGGTAACAGATTTAAAATGCTTAGGACAAATTTAAACATGTTTAACTTATGTTAGGGTAAAATAAGGAAGCAAAACTGTATACACAGTATGATGATGACAACTATGTAAAAACTAAACCCTATACACAGGAATTTTTTTTAAAATGAAATATATAAATTAGTAAAAAATTTTTGCATGGTGAAGCTTCTAATATTTTTTCTCTATGCATTCTGTTCTGCATTTCTGTGATTTAATAACAATTTTCTGTGGTATTTGGAGGGTCGTGATGGTTCAGTGGTAGAATTCTCACCCTCTGTGGCAGAAACCCAGGTTTTATGCCTGGCCAATGCATCTCACGTGCAGCCACTCCCTGTCTGTCAGGGGTGGCTTCCATGTTGCTGTAATGCTGAACAGCTTTCCAACTAAGATGGAAGGAAGGCCTGTGATCTACTTCTGAAAATCAGCCAATGAAAATCCTGTAAAACATAATGTTCTGATCGTGGAGATGGCACAGGACTGGGCAGTATTTAGTTCTGTTGTGCATGGAAGCAGCAAACAATAATGTTGTTGTTGTTAGGTGCCGTCGAGTCATCTCTGACTTGTAGCAACCCTATGCACAGCAGAATGAAACATTTCCTGGTCCTGTGCCAGCCTCACACTCTATACCTGAGCCCATTGTTGCAGTCACTGTGTTAATCCATTTCATTGAGGGCTTTCCCTTTCTCTATTGACCCCCCACTTTACCAAGCATGATATCCTTCTCCAGGGAATGGTTCCTTCTAATAACATGACCAAAGTAGGTGAGATGATGTCTGGCCATTCTCACTTCCAACGAGCATTCCAGTTGCACTTCTTCCAGGACAGATTTGTTAGTCCTTTTAGAAATCCATGGTACTCTTTTATAAAAGAATATGTGACATATGTGGTCATGTGCTAAAACCAGCTTGCAAGAGCCAATTGCCCACCTGTTTCTAACTTCACATTCATGACATCATGTTGTAGCTTGAAATTGGCCTTTGTGGAAGTAGACACAACACAGAACACTATAAATTCAGCCTTTTCAGAGAGCCAGATGTTACGGGCATATCACTGGATATGTAACACCACCAGGCACCCTGATGAAAATTTGAGTATACACAGGAACTAACAAGGATATGAAGGAACAGTGTGACTTTACTCTGATGCAGATGCCTGGAGAGGAGAAAAACAATTTGTTCATTCCTCAGCTGAGCAACAGAAAGAGGCAGGAAGAAACAGAAAGTAACAGCTGCCTTCCATTAGGGGTAGCTCCCTAAACATGGACAGTGGTCAGTGCTTGCCATGGTTATGTTTGTGTGTCAACTTGACTGGGCCTGATTGAGTGACTGGGCAGCTGGTGGTAGTATTCCCCATGATGAGACTGGCAATCAACTCCATGGTGAGATCTACCACAAGCAGCTGAGTAGCTGCCTTTGGGATGTGGTCTGCTTCCTGTGTATAAAGAGAAGCCTTGGGAATGGTCTCTAGCATATGGCATGCTTGAACCCTGCATTTAGCCGTGTCGTTGTTCAGCAGCCTGCCATGCTCTGCTGACCTGGGGACTTGCAATGAACTTGAATTAATGGCCTGCCATGTGGTTTGGTAACATCAAGACTGTGCCTTTTTACTTGTCAACTTTGGCCTTCTCAGCCTCAGTAGCCAGCAGCTATCTGAGTGAAGAAACACCTGTAGCTCCAGTGGGCCAAGAGCAGAAGGCAGAGCTAGACCCCAAGATTGAGGGGCTTTTACCCAGCCCCTAGAACCTGGCACTTTGAACTTGGACTTTAAGCCTCCAAATTTAAAAATAGACTCCTGTTTGTTAAGGCCATCCCATTTGTGATATATTCCTGTCAGAGCAGCACTAGGTGACCAGAACAGTGCTCATCCTAAGACTGGGAGTGAAAAGGCTACCTTGAGACTGGCTTAGCCTCCAACTGCCCTGCCTTTCCCTACTTTTGATGATCTGTCACTGTCATTGCTTTTACTATTTTGAGTTCCAAAGTTTCTGTCATTTATTTTAAAAGCACCAGCTTGGTGCTAATCCTGGGTATGCTATTTATTAGGTGAGAGGATGTTTAGTTCAAGATTCCAAATACTCAAATACCACACAGGACAGAAATAATTTCACTGTCTACAGTAGGAGAAAAAAAAAAAAAAAAAATCAATGAAGCAAAGACATTGCTGAAAACCCAGACTGGGAAAGGATCAAAGAAAAGTTACCACATTATTTCATCTAGCTTCCTGGTTCTCAAACATGTTTTGATATTTTGTTCCTACTCAGAACAAAAGACTCTGAAGTACCACCTCCTTTTCATTATTGCTCACATTCATCACACCATGAAAAATTAGTTGGTTGTTTTATTGTGGTCAGAAGGCACCTGCTTCCTTTCTTCCCACTCCAAATGAACATCAAAGTGGAAGTGGAGAAGTTGGGCTATTATTTCAGAACTGTATGTGGTAAGGAGAAGAAAAAGATAAGATTTAACCTTATGAGGCAATCTGCTGAAGGCATGTTATTTTTCAAGTTGTAAGATATTTGAGTACATTGTCCGAGTTGAGAATGGAAGTACTGGGAGATGCAGGAGAGATAGAGGTTGACTGCTATAGCAAAGCCTTGAAGGAAGTCTGATGGAATGGGTCTTTGATCCCAAGTAGAGAGTTAAACCATGGAGCAGAGGGAAGCATCATCATTCTCTGAAATAGGGAGAATGATAAGATGTGTGTTTTGGTTACCTAGTGCTGCTCTAACAGAAACACCACAAATGGGTGGCTTTAACAAACAGGAGTTTATTCTTTTACAGTTTAGGAGTCTAGAAGTCTGAGTTCAAAGTGCCAGCTCTAGAGGTTGGGTGAAAACCCTCAACCTTGAGCTTTAGCTCTGCCTCTTTCTCCTGGCCTACTAGAGCTGGAGGTGTCCCTTCACTCAGACAACTTCCAGCTGCTTAGGCTAAGAAGCTCAAGGTCTACAAGGAAAATGGCACAACCCCAAGATTATCAGACAATACAGCAGGCCACTAGTTCAAGTCCAGGAATAATCCTAAGATCAACAGACAACATGGCAAACTACTGAATGAAGACTCGGCTACATGCAGGGTCCAAACATACTAAAAAGCTGCAGAGACCTTTCCCAATGCTTCTCCTTATATACTGGAAACAAGCCACATCCCTAAGGCAGCTACTCAGCTGCTCTAGTAGCTTCCACCATGGAGCTGATTACCAGTCTCATCATGGGGAATAGCTACATCCAGGTGCTCAGCCACTCAAAACCAGGCCCAGCCAAGTTGACACATAACCTTAACTACCACAATGTGCAAAGGTAAGAAAGAAATTGAGATATCCATGTTGTGAGTTCTTGACATTCTCAGTGAAGTAAGAGGCAAGACCATCTGCAAAAAGAAGCAAGAGAATTCTGGGATGTATTTCATAAACCATATGACATGGAGAAATGAGGCCCCAACTAACACAGTTTTGCAGCAATACATGCATAATGAACAACTCCCACATAATTGTAGGGTTCTTTAGGAGTTCCTGATGGTGCAAGTGATCAAAGCCCTCCACTACTAACCAAAAGGCTGGAGGTTCTAGTCCTCTAGAGGAGACTTGGAAGAAAGGTCTTGTGGGCTACTTCCAAAAAACTCAGCCACTGAAAACTCTATGGATCATAGTTCTATCTTAAAACCATGAGTTGGAGTCAACTCAACAATGACTGGTTATGTAGTTTACAAAGCATTAATCACACAATTTATCTCTACTTGCACAATAACCCTGTATAGTAGAAAGTTCAATACATCATCATCAACACCACTATCACCATTGTCAGCTTCAATCAGTGTTGGCCTGCCTTTCAAACATTTCACTCTCCATGTCAACCCAACCTTCAGAAAGCAACATAGACAAAAGGATGGTGCCTAGTGAAAGAGAGAGGGCATTCAATGATTTTATAATCCACTCTTCTCCCCAATGGCCAGAAGATTTTTTCACTATCTATCTGATTGCCTGTGAGGAGGAAGTTTCACCAGTGACAAAGATATGATCTTACACATAGTCTTTCTTCCAACTCTGTTATCCCTCTCCTTGACCCAAAACCTTAGAAGTTATCAAGATAATAGTGTAACAAATTAACCCAAAACTTCAGGACCTTATCACAATAGAAGTTTATTTAGCACCCACAGTGTAAATCCCACACAGCCAGCAGGGTCCTGCTCCTCACATTCAGGAACCACAGTAAGAGCGACTCAATCATCTTGTGTCTACACCCTCTAGAATGCTTCCAAGGGCACCATGAAATGTGCAAAGAGGGATAGGGAAGGCATGCTAAGAATCCTTGACTGGAAATGATACATCTCTTCTGCTCACATTCCCATTTATCAGAGTTTCTTCACAGGGTCCCAGCTAGTCAGGGAGGTCAAGATGTGAAGTATTATATGGGTAGCACATGAGTATTAAGTGAGTCTTCAAAACATCCTGCCCTACATAGCTTCTTTACTTCCCCAGTTTGACCAGAATGAGTTTAACCAACAGCTCTCACATCCCTCCACTTCTATAAAAATGATCCTCTCATTCCAGTGCCTAAACCCCAGCCCCTTTTTCCTTCCCAGCTGAACCCTCCATCTCTGCTTATCCAACTTAGTCTTCTTCAAATATCACCTATTCCATGAGGTTATTCCACACTCCCACCCGTTAGTGAGTTCCCTACTCTGATGGGAACTAAAAGAATCACCTGGACTCTGACCAAAACTGAGTTATAGGCATGGAAAGTGGGTCTGTGTATGGGTGTGCCACCATATAAGTGTGAACACACTCAGAGAAAAAGATGCAGATAAGAATGAAATCCAGATATATATTTGGATGACATTAGAAGAGAGTGTCACACTTAGGAGTTACAAGATCTTAGTTTAAGTTTTGACTTTGTCTCTAATATTTAGTTCTTCAGTCAGGGTGATTCAAAGCAGTTAAACAGACACCAAACCATGTACTTTTTCAGAGCACTTACCAGGTACTAGGTAGTACCAGTCTCCATGGAGAAGCCAAGTAACACCATACATTGTCCTTGCTCTCAAGGAGCTGATTTTTGCACAGAGAACCACTTTCCCTCTATCCCCACACCCAACTGTCAAGTTTCATTGATCCACATATGACCCTCATATCTACTCTCACTTCTCTATCCAAAAGGCTACTGCCCTGGATCAGTTCCATATCATTTTTCATTCGAATGATTCTAGTCATCTTCTAGCTGTTCTCCTTGCCAGTAATATATCCATCCCAACTTCAAGACTCCACAACCCCATGAAAACATTGGTCTGACCTTACCATGTCCATCCTAAATCCTCAGGAGCTCCCCATCCTGTGCAAACATCTGTTCAAAATTTCTGTCCAACATACAAACATTTACTGGATGGCCTCAATATAACTTTCTGGTCTTATGACCCATTCTATTACTCATGCCAATCACTCCACATTGCAGTCAGTCAAGGAAATTCATTGACCCCAGTTCCAGTAAAGTGCATTTTTCCATGCTGTTTCCTCAGTTTAGAATTTTCATTCCCATAAATCTCTGCTGGTCAAAATTTCTGCCTATCCTTGAAAGATAAGTGTAAATGACACATCTTTCATCACTATCACCATCCTCACCACCTTCACTGCCACCACTATCATCACTACTGCCAAAACTACCACCATACCACCACTTCCACTACCACCAGCACTACCACCCCCACACCGTTACCATCACTTCTACCATCAATATGTCCACCATCACCCCTTCTACCACCCCCACCACTACCAGTGTCACTTACACTATTTTCACTGCTACTATCACCAACACCCACCAGCCACTCCTCGGAAGGAAGGTTGGGCAATCCTACTTCCGTAGTGATACTGCCTCGGAAACCCAAGGAGGGGTCGCTATGAGTCAGGGCCGACTCGACAGCAAACAACAACAACAACAACAACATCACCAACACAATCAAGATCACCACATCATTAACACCACCATCACCACACTGTCAGTTCCATCTAGAGGTTTCCCCCACCCCCTTGGAGAACCCTCACCCCAAACAGATTTGAAAATCACAAACTATGTAGACTTGACACATTATAAATGTTGTTTACTTTAAGAGGACAGACATCCATCCAGGGATACTTCAGAAATGACTGTGGTCCCTGGATTGCAGTGAATACATCTCCTGATAATGAGCAATTTTGTATCAAACAGAAAAGTTTAAGAGACAGAAGCTTCAGTTCAGTTTTTTAGTATTTTACCCAAAGAAATACGATCTCCTACTTCTCCTTATTTTAATTTAAAGTGTACATATCGACTACTTAATTTTGACCTGGATTAATGCTTTAACTCTCTTGTTTGTTCAAATTTAACCCTGCCACTTGGAAAGCTGTATTTTTCCCCATAATCAAAGTAGCACTAATAGGATTGTCATCATCAATCAAAAGCATGTTTTAAGGAGCTATTTGCGTGTGGTACTCTCTAAGTGTGGTATATAACATCTTAAACATAGTCCATAAAAAGATGACATTAGAAGAGAGTGTCACACTTAGGAGTTACAAGATCTTAGTTCAAGTTTTGACTTTGTCTCTAATGTACTATGTTATCTAAGTAAGTTTCTGCCCCCTCTTTAGACCTTGTTTTCTCTTCCATAAAAAACAAAATGTGTTGAACCAAGTCACTTCTGATGTCTCTAGAAGCTCTACCACTGCAAGATTCTAAGGCAATGACTCTCAGCCCTGGTCTTAGTAATTCCACACACACAAAAAAAAAAAAAAAAAAAAAAAAAACTCACTGCCATCAAGTCAATTCTGACTCATAGTGACTGCTCCTTGGGTTTCTGAGGCAGTATCTCTATGGGAAATAGATTGCCCAGTCTTCCTTCTGAGGAGTGGCTGGTTGGTTTGCACCACCAGCCTTCTGGTTAACAGTCAAATGTCTTAGGCACGATGCCACCAGAGTTCCTAGTAATTCCAGAGATATCTCGAATTATCAAAAGTAAAAGTCATTGAATTTTCCAATTAAAATGCCAAAAAAAAAAAAAAAGCCATTGATTTTTAACTTTCATCTGCCAAACCATCCATATGGTGGTTTGCTGAGGTGTTACAAACAAGCAGAAAGGTTCAGTCATAACTACAAAGACTTAGAGTTACCACCTCACCAAAGACAAACACATTCAGTGGTTCCTATCTATACTTAACAGACGTTAAGGCCTTTGATCCCCAGTGCCCACTCCATTGCTCTTCCTTGATGCCTAGCTAACTAGCACAGTTTTGAGTATGTTCAGAACTCCACAGCGGGATTAACAATAGATCAGATTTTAAGTGCTCCAAGTTTACTGAGGGATAAAATCTAGCTAAAAGAGTAAAGCTTACAGCTGTCGTTGACAAAGCCTTTCTGGGATCTGTGAGATCTATGCACAGATACTATGAAAGGATGGAAAATTAGAATCAGAAGTGTTTAGATAAATCCTTTCTTGGCTCTGTGAAAAGTCATACAGGAGAAAATGAAGGATTAATTTGTAGGCTAGGAGAAGATCAGGATTTGATGACCCTAAATCAAATGGTGAGATCCCTGGGTGACGTAAAAGGTTAAGCTCTTGGAGGCGGGGCAAGATGGCGGACTAGGCAGAAGGATTGCACAGACCCTCTTCAACAAAGAAAAGGGAAACCAATTAACACAGACAC
>NW_006922335.1:347056-348702 GCF_000298275.1 Orycteropus afer afer
GGGATCAGATGACTATGTTTTGAGCGGCCAATCTGTTGAAAAGGAGTTTCCCTAGGGGTGTGGCCTGCTTCCAGTATATCTGTGGACATCCTGGGAGAGGAAACATTCTTCTGTGGATTGGGATTCTGTTGTGCTGCCTACAACTGTCCGTGAGTGAACAATCCACCATTTGGCCTGGGATCTTGGATTCCTCATTCGTTGGAGTCAACAGCTGGTGTACTGCCTGCCGGCTCTGAGCTCCTCAGCCCCTGCAGCTGCAATAGTCAGGAAAAGCCTCCAGCTTGACATGGAAAAGCCTCCAGCTTGACATTTGATCCAGGAACTTTGGACTTGCCAGCTTCTATAAGTGTGTAAGCCATTTTCCTAAGATAAATCTCTCTTCTCTCTCTCTCTCCTCTCTCTCTGTATGTATGTGTGTATGATCTGCAACCTACACAACTATGAGACCAGAAGAACTAGATGGTGCCCGGCTACCACTGTCATCCACTTGGAATATATATAAGCTTTACTGGTTTTGTTTCTCTAGAAAACCTAGTCTAACACATTTGGTACCAGGAGTGGGGTCTACTCTGATAAATCCATTCTAATAGACCAATTTTCCTAAGCCTCTGGATACCTTCTTCTACATTATACCAAGGCAGGGCTGGTACTGCAACTTGACTTAACATAGGCCACCGCATAATCCATGCTTCAGTAAGCCAACCAAGTAAACTATTAGATCCTTTCCTAACCTCTCGAACTGAAACATTGAATGAAGAATCTGTACTTAGTGGGCCTAAATCAGTAAACTCAGACTGATCCAATCTTACATTCCTTGCACCATTTTCCCACACCCTCAGTAGCCATTCCCATACATATTCTCCAGGTTTCTCTCTGTACATGTTAGCAAAATCAAGTAAGTCTTTTCGGGTGTAGCATACCACCTCCTCAATCACACTTTTTATTTCACCTTTTGGGGCTTGCTTGAACTTAATTTTAGTTATAGGTCTAGCAGCAACAACACGTGGTTGGGGAAGTTCCTGAGAACATTCAGCAATGTCTTCCATGGCCTCTGCCTCAGGCAATGACTCAGCAGGACCAGTTTGGCTAATCCCATCAAACTGAAGTGGAGGGGTAATGGCTTTACAGGAATCCCTTCAGATGGGTGGGGTTCAACGGAATTTACAGGCTCTATATCCTGATCTTCCTTCTGCCCATATGTCGCCATTCCAGGTTTCAGGATCCCATTTTTTCCCAATCAATGCCTTTACTTTAACTTCAGACACCATTCTGGGTTGGCAAT
Organism: Orycteropus afer afer; assembly: GCF_000298275.1. Lineage (NCBI taxonomy): Eukaryota > Metazoa > Chordata > Mammalia > Tubulidentata > Orycteropodidae > Orycteropus > Orycteropus afer. The sequence goes on from NW_006922335.1 coordinate 348,339, forward strand.
TTAATTGGCATTGTAATTCAGCCACCCTTGCAATAAGACTCTGGGTTTGGTTTTCAGCAATATCAGCTCTTTTACTAGAAGATATAAGGCTTTCTTTCAGAGCACAACTGGAAGCACTGAGGTCTTTTATGCAGCACCTAAGCCAAGACTCAGCAGCTCTGAGCTCATCTTGCTCTTTCACCACTTTGTCTAGTGTAAGTAGGACCAACCAACCAGCTTCCCTATACTCCTCATGCTGACAAAATTGCAGAAAAGTATCAAATATCCGATCACCCAGAGCATCACTTCTCACAAGTACTTGATCTATTGGTTGTGCTATTTCATGTATTAATTTTGCCACCTCACACCACAGATTAGCAGGGTC
>NW_006922335.1:349802-364301 GCF_000298275.1 Orycteropus afer afer
TTTTGTTTCTCTAGAGAACCAAGTCTAACACAAAGGGGTCTTTGGAATGCCTCATCACCCAGAGGCTGTCATGGATTGGATAGGTAGAGGAATTGGGAGGATGTCAGGGTCTCCCATCCTTGCTCCAACCTGTGTAGAGTGATAGGTGAACTTTGGTGGCTGAATACAGTTGGTTCAAATATTCTGAACATGGGAAGCTCAGTTCCTGAGCTACTTTGTCCAGCACTGGGTTCTCTAGATCCATCTGTAGATACATCTGTAACTTTTCTAAAATATTCCTATATTTGTTTTCTAGCACCTCTCTCTTTCTCTATTATTCTTCAAAGTTACCAACAGAAGATTTTTACAATGATGATGATTGATGGTAATGTACAAGGAAAATAATATTTATTATTTGTAACCCCAATTACTGCCTAAAGAGAGTGAGTCTTGTTAACTGACAGGCACTTTGCTTTCTGAGCACCATAATGAGTTGGGGGCATGAGGTTGGAGATTAAAACTGGTGGTATCGGACTCTGCAAAAAATCAAGTCAAAGTTCAGTTTAGAGCACTCACTTTTTACAATGATAAAAATGAAATAAAGAGGAGGAAGTGGGAAGAGAGCTGTTACATTGCAGAGATTCTAAGGCAATGACTCTCAGCCCTGGTCTTAGTAGTTCCACCAAAAAAAAAAAAAAAATCAATGTCATGACACAAAATGTGTAAGAAATGCTTTATGGAAAACAAATTTGGTCTGTAAACTTGCACCCAACTCACAATTAAAAAAAAGAAAAAAATATATTGACAGACTTGGAAACCTTATAGGACAGTTATACTCTGTCCTCCAAGGTCACTATGGGTTAGAATCAATTTGATGACCATATATACATACATATACACATATGTATATGTCTATTTATGTATGCATATATATATTTTTTTTTTCTTTCTCTACTGGAGAAGTCATGGTCATGGGGTGTTAAAATAACAACCACCACACACACACACACACACACACACACAACACAGCTGCTGAGGCTCCTTATATACAATCAAACACCTCATGGGATTTGGTTTCTTGGTTTGAATCTTTAGGGTCATGGTTTCATGGGAAAATTAATTGTCCTGTTTAGTACTTCTGTTCTACCTCCTAGTTAATTGTGTAGTGTCTAGGTTCTAAAACCTTCAAGTGGCCAACCAACTTACAATAATTGATCTTTACTCACCTGAGACCCCCCAAACTTGCCCTGAGATTATCTTTAAATATTAATCCTTAAACTAAAAATATCCTCTGAAGTCTTCTTTAAACCAAACAATTGTTTAGCTTAATTAATAAAGAATGTCTACTTTGAGCATGGTACACTTTTAAAGAACTTTCTCTATGGGATCAAATTGATGACAGCAACATGAAAGGTTAAATAAGAAGCTTAGGGGACAGTGAGTTCATGGGAGAGGAACAAGTCAAAAAAGGAAGGTGAGAGTGGTTGCATGATTTGAATAATGTAGTTAGTATCACTGAACTGTACATGTAAAAAATAGTAGTTAACTCCCTTATAGGATCATTGAGAGGATTGGATACAATGTAGTTGAGGAGTTTAGAGGGCACTCAGTGAATGGAAATCATCATTGTCCTACATGAACTTTGCTTTCAAATTGCTTATGATCTTATGTGAAACCTTAGGAGGATTGAATATCATATCTTAGCTCCTTATTTTTAGGGAAAATGAGGTCAAGAATGATTGAGCAACTTTCTCAAAGTCACCATTGACTTATGGCAGAATTAGGAGTGAAAGTTCAGTGGGAAATAAATTTTCCAGCTCTAAGCACATAAGAAATGTAAGATTACAAGAATGGATTCTATCAAGCACCAAAATGTGGAAGATAAAACAATTTAGTCCATGAGCAGTCAGGAGGGACCAGAATCAATGCAAACCCAAGCCAAGAAATAAGGTTGGGATTTGACTGGAAATTGAAGGGAGAGTGGAATGAGAGATACAGAGGGAGTGGTGTTGTTGTTGTTATTTGCTGTCGAGTCGGCCCCGACTCATAGCGACCCTTCCTTAGGTTTCCAAGGCAGTATCACTACGGAAGTAGGATTGCCCAACCTTCCTTCCGAGTAGTGACTGCCTTTTCAGACAAGATGAGCAGCACTGGGAATTTAGTGAGGTGGCCTCTTTTCCCACAACGTGAACAGAGACAGACCAATCTGAGAGATATCTGTTAGAATAAGCACAAATTATTCGGGCACAGTTGTGAACCTGGATCATTCACTCTACTCTTCTAGGACAATGGCTTTGGGATTGTGGTAATTCTCTAAAGAGGCTGCTGCATCTGTAATCTCAATGGAATGCCTTTTATGTTTGCAGAGAGTAAAGCCAGGGGGGACAAATGAAAAGTTAGGGGAAAGATACAGAGTCCACAAAATACTTAACAGTCTACAAGGGTGTCTTGAGTGTATCAAGATGGAATTTTCCAGAGAAATATAAAGTTCTGTATTATATTCAGAATTCCGAAGCACAGGTTAGGGATGGGGGAAATATTTCCACCCAAGGGCCTTTGCACTTACATTTCCAGCTGCCTAGCCTGCTTTCCCCCAGATCCTTGTATGGATACCTTTCCCTCTTCATTCACATGTCGCCACTCAGTGAGCCTTCTCCTTCCACTCTATGGAATGTGTCTTATTTTCTTCATAGCACTATTGTCATCTACAACAATCTTGTTTATCAATTGCTTATGTTCTATCTTACTCACTACTCCCACTAGAATGTCACATCCATCACAGTTTATTCATCACTTTATCCCTAGCATACATAGTGTTCAATAAATATTTCTTGAATGAATGAATGAATTTTGGCAGAACAGCATGTAAATAAATGGTATTTAAGCTAAGTGGATATCAAAAGCAATACTTTCCACTTTATATAATGTTGTTTTTGTTGTTATTTGCCATCGAGTCGGACCCAACTCATAGTGACCCCTTCCTTGGGTTTCCGAGGCAGTATCACTATGGAAGTAGATTGCCCAACCTTCCTTCTGAGGAGTGGCTGATGGGTTTGAACGCTAGCCTTCTGGTTAGTAGTCAAGTGCCTTAGGCACTACTCTACCGGAGCTCTTCTTTATATATAATCTATATATAATTAATTAAGTTTTTGGTTGTTGATATAAATGAGTTTTTCTTTCTTCCTTTGTTTGTTTTATTTTAAGAGCAATCGAGCTCAGGAAGTAGAAACCCTGATGCAGTCTGGGGAGCAAATACATGCAGTCTGTCCTGATCACCACCTTGTTTGAATTTGTTTACATTCATTCATTCAAAAAACATTTATGTGCCAGTCCCTCCTCACATGCTAGGAAATGAATGAAACAGACAAATTTCTTGTCCTCATAAAGTATTCATTCAAGTTGCTATAGGAGACAGACAATAAACAATCAAATAAAACATGTAGTATGAAAAAGTTTTCATATGATGGAGAAAAATAAAGGAAAGAAAGGATATAGAGACTTTTGGAGGCTGAGAAGAGTAAAGATTGCTGTTTCAAGTGGGGTGGTCAGGGAAGACTCCATTGATAAGGTAACATTTGAGCTCTAGAGTATTTAAGGGCTAACCAAGTGCACAGCTGAAGGAGTGGTACTCCAGGCAGAAAGAACAACATAGGCAAGCCTGGATGCAAGAATATGCTTCACACCTTAGAGGAAGCAGAATGCGTGAAGTGGAATGTGCAAGGTTAAAAAGAGGACAGGGAGGGTTAGCTAATGTAGAGTTTTGCAGGCATTTGCACGGATTTCAGCTTCAGTATAAGGGAGTAATCCATTGGAGAGTCTTAAGCAGAAAAATGTCATGGTTGAATTACATTTCAACAAGCTCAGTCTCGATGCAGTGTTAAAATATGGGAACAAGGGCAGAAGCAGAGAAACTATGGTACTAATTCTAGAGGAAGATGACAGTGGCTTGGACCATGGTGCTGGCCACAGAGGTGGTGAGAATTGGTCTGATTCTCAATACATCTTTGAAGGTAGAGCTGACAAATTTTGCTGATGAATTAGCTATGGTGTGTGAGAGCAAAAGAGGAAAAAATAATGATTACAAAGTTTTTGGCTTAAGAAAATAAAAAGGTGGCTTGGTGAGCTCAAAACAGAACAAGGGATGAAAAATGGCTTGAGTGGATCATTTATCTAGTCTCTGGGGAAATCAAGGAAATAATCCTGTGTCTCAACAGAGAACAGGGATCTTACTCACTACTTATTTCTCCCCCATATCATCATTCTTTTCTCTCTCTTCCATCCTCTGCCTATCTATCTATTTTCTGGCTCCTTGTTGTTGTTGTTATTGTTGTTTGGTACCATCAAGTCAGTTCCAACTTACAACACCTGTATGTACAACAGAACAAAACACTACTCGGTCCTGCACCATCCTCACAATAGTTGCTATGTTTGAGCCCTTTTTGGCAGCCACTGGGTCAATCTATGTTGTTGAGGTGCTTCCTCTTTTCTGCTGACCCTCTACTTTAGTAGGTGTGATGTTTTCCTCCAGAGACTGATAAGATTTTTCAAAGTAAGTGAGACAAAGCCTCTCTATCCTCACTTCTAAAAAGCATTCTGAGTGACTGTATTCCTTCCAAGACAGATTTGTTCATTCTTCTGGCAGTCCACAGTATATTCAATATTCTTTGCTAATACCACAATTCAAATGTGTCAATTCTTTTGTGGTATTCCTTTTTCATTGTCCAGTTTTCACATGCACATGAGCATATAGAAAAGATCATATTGTGCCAGTTACACTGTAGTCAGCAAAGTGACAACTTTGCTTTTTAAGATTTTAAAGAGGGTTTTTGCAGCAGATTTGCCCAGTGCAATACATTATTTGATTTCTTGACTACTGCTTTCATAGGTATTGATTGCTGATCAAAGTATTGATAACAGCATCAATATTTTCCCCATTTACCACAATGTGGCTTATTGGCCCAGTTGTGAGGATTTTTATTTTCTTTATGTTGAGGTGTGATCCATACTGAAGGCTATAGTCTTTGTTCTTCATCAGTAAGTACTTCAAGTCCTCATCATTTTCAGCAAACAAAGTTGTGTGATCTGCAAACCAAAGGTTAGCAGATGTCATTGTTGTTATTGCTGTCAAGTTGGCACCAACTCATAGTGACTCTACATGTAACAGAACAAAACACTGCCCAGTCCAGTGCCAGCCTCACAATCCTTGCTATACCTGAGCCCATCATTGTAGCCACTGTGTCAATCCATCTCATTGAGGGCCTTCCCCTTTTTCACTGCCCTCCACTTTACCAAGATATCCTACTCCAGGGAATAGGATATTTTATGACATGACCAAAGTAGGTGAAATGAAGTCTGGCTATTCTCACTTCCAAGGAGCTTTCTAGCTGCACTTCCTCAAGGACATATTTGTTTGTTCTTTGGGAAGTCCATGGTACTTTCAATATTCTTCACCAACACTACAACTCAAAAGCATGAACTCTTCTTCAGTCTTCCTTATTCATTGTCCACCTTTTACATGCATATGATCATGATGTTTCATTTGTCCTCAGATAGCCTACTTTCTCAGATTATTTGCTAAGAAAGCAGATCGAATAGATATGTTAAAGGAAACAATTCTGGCACATACATATTCTGATTTTAACCCCTGCTGTATACCCTCATTCAAACAACTGCCTCTTGGTCTATGTACAGGTTCCTCACCAGAACAATTAAATATTCTGGAATTCCCATTCTTCCTAAGGTTATTCATAATTTGTTATGATAGTCAAATGCCTTTGTATTGTCAATGAAACACAAGTAAATATTTTTCTCGTATTCTCTGCTTTCAGCCAAGATCCATCTGACATCAACAATGATATCCCTCATTCTTCTGAATTCAGCTTGAATGTCTGGGAGTTTTCTGTAGATGTACAGCTGTAGTAATTCTTGAATTATCTTCAGCAAAATTTTGCTTGTATGTGATATTAATGATACTGTTAGATAATGTCCACAGTCCATTGGATCACCTTTCTTTGGAATGTGCACACATATTACGTGTATGAATCTCTTCTAGTCATTTATCCAGGTAGCTGTCTTCCAAATTTCTTGGCATGGATGAGTGAGCACTTCCAGCTTTGCATCTGTTTCTTGGAGCATCTCAGGTGATATTCAACAGAGATGAACTGGACTCTTGTTTTTCACCAATGCCTTCAGTGCTATTTGAACTTCTTCCTTCGGTACCAGTGGTTCTTGATCACATGCCACCTTCTGAAATAGTTAAATGTTGACCAATTCTTTCTGGTACAGTGACTCTGTATATTCCTTCCATTTTCTTTTAATGCTTCCCGGGTCATTCTATTACTACCTACCTGCATATGACTCACAAAATTATATCTCTAGCTCAGAATGCTCCTCTGAGCTCTAGACCATATATCCACATTTTTATACATTCTCCTTTGGGTATTAACAAGTCTGCAACTGAATTTGTAAATATGATCATTTTCCTATCTCAGTGAATTATACCACAATCCAACCATAACCCCAGGGTTCATTCTTGCTGACTTTTTTCTCCCTCATGACTTCTATATGCATTTCAGTACCAAGCTCTATATTCTGCAAACCTCCATCGCTTCCACCACCACCGCCACCACCGTCCTTGTCCAGGTTGCTGTTGGCTTCCCTCTGCACTCCTGCAATAGTTTCCTAATAAGTGTGCCAAATCCAGTCTCCACTTCCATCCCCATTCTTATCCCAACATTTCATTCACAATGAACTTCTAGTCATAGTCATGCAACTGTAATATTATAGTACTTAACACCTATCAATGTCCTCTTCCCATTTCTCTTAACATGAAGTTTAAAGTATTCCATGTGTCCCACAAGACCCATATTTGTCATGTTTGACTTCTGCCCACTTCTCCCACTTTCCCTCACAGAAGACCCTCCCTGCCACTTGGTTACTGCACAAGCTGTTCCCTCTGCCTGAAATCTCTTCACTTTTTCCTCCCATCATTGAAACAAGCCTTATTTATCCTTCAGAGCTGAGCCCAGGCATCGTTTCCTCAGTGAACTCTTCCCTGAACTCCCTTAATATAAACTCTCAGAGTAGCCGAAGCCTCTTATAGCACTGACCACAGCTGTAAGTCTAATTGGTGGACATATTGAATCTTTGATTGATATATACTTTCCCAACTAGACCTTTAAATTCCATGAGGGTAGGAACTGTGTCTCCTTTTGTTCATTTTTTATGATCTGATTACTAATGTATACCATCAGTCATTAAAAGAATTGATCACTCCTTCCCTCTTGGAACATCCTCCTCCCTTAATAATCATGATATTTCTGATTTTCCTTATACCTCCTGGATCTTTTCTCATTAATCTCTTTCTGCCCATCATTAAAAGTTGTGCCCTACCCACGGCTTGTTCTTTTCTCATTCTCACCAGGTGCTTTCATCTTCTTCTATGACCTCAGTTGTCATCTCTATGTTAGTATCTTCTAAATCTCGAGCTCCAGCCCATACTGTTTTTGTCAACTACAAGTGCTATCACAGACCCTCACTTATGACTAAGTGGCACCTCATCCTCAACATGATTAAACTTGTTGACTTTCCCTGCTCAAATCTGCTCTTTCTCCAGGGTTAACTTTCTTAATGAAGAGCTCACCTTCCAACTGGTGTGCAATGTCCCTAACTCCTCCCTCACCCTCAATCCTCATAACTAGTTAGTCACAAGTTTCAGTAATTTTATCTCTGGGTGAAGCCCAAACTCCTTGGAATTGTCTACAAAGCCAGTATTAACATATGTAAGAATTAATATACTCCACCTCTACTTCCCTCAGAAGAGTGTTCAGGGTTTCCTGGTCCCTATTCCCATCCTAGAAGAGCTCAATAGCCAGTGATGACTCTCCAGCCCTCAGGTGGACTTTCACCCTGGTTAGGTCATCAATGGATAATCAAGAGTTGAGTTTTGTGTTAAATGCAACTTGAAGCATTTCCAATACAGTGTAAAAGGTGCCTTCTGAAATTGTGCTGAATGGTGGTCCAGCATGGCCTCTTGATAACTCATTGATTACAACTCATTAAAGTTGATGTTCCTATAAGCCTGATGTTCCTATTTTTTAAGTTCTTATATGGGGACATAGTGCTTCTTTTTTAAAAATTTCACATTTTTAAATTGTTTACCTTTTAAGTCTTAATAAGTCATACATTCTCATGATATAAACTCAAATGCTTAAAAAGAGGGGATTCATCTAATATCACTCTCCAATAAAGTACCAGGCCTTCTTAGAGAAGTGGCTGATTCCACCTCTGAGGCAAAAAATATACAAGATACTATAGGCTCATCTTGTAGTTCCAGGAAGTATGAAAGGACTAAAAAAAAAAAAAACTCCACAAAGGTGGAGTATATCAAAGGGTCTCAGGAGCCAAGTGAAAGAGCTCCCAATGACCAAAGCTAGAGCAGTCTGAGCAAGACAATAAAGTGGTATTGGATTGAAGCCCAAAGCATAAAATAAGTATCTGTGAAACCATACTAATATAAATAAATGATTCAATGAATATGAGATAAATGGGAGAGAAGAGACAAATCTGTCATGCAGAAGAACTCCAAATAATTTGTATAGATACTCCACCCTCAACAAAGTTGAGCATAACTCCCCACTTTGTAAGTGTGGGCTGCATGCAGTGACTCCCTTCCAAAGAGTACAATATGGAAAGGGAGAAGAAAAAATAACTTTAGAGTGGAGAAACCCCACAAACACTGCCCTGAGCAGGTGATGGAGGTTAACATCAGTGGTCGTATAGCTGTTTATAGTATGTGCCATTGATGTGATGTGACAAGAATGACACTTTACCTCATCTTGTTCTAAAACAAAAACCATAACCACAGTCTAACCATGAGAAAAACATCAGACAAGTCCCAGTTGAGGAATATTCTACAAAAGACCTGACCAATAATCCTGAAAACTCTCAAGATCAAAAACAAGGAAAATTTGAAAAGCTGTCATAGCCAAGAGGAACCTAAGAAGACAGGATCTTGAAATTAAAAAAAAAAAAAAAACCCACCATTGGATATGAGGTTAAAAACTAAGGAAATATGAATAAAGTATGGACTTTAGTTAGTCATAATGTATTATCATTAGTTCATTCATTATAACAAATGCACCAGACTAATGTGAGATACTAATAACAGGGGAAACTAAGTGTGGGACATATAGGAAACCTGTACCATCTTCACAATCTTTCTGTAAAATAAAGGGGGTGTGATCCATGAGCCCAGAATCAGGAAAGAGTAGGAAGTAGAAAACATAGGGGCCAAAATACTTTATATCTGCATTTGTATTTTGTTCATTTCTCCCTCAGACACCTTTTGTCTTATTGGTTAAACAAGCTAGTATTTTAGTTTCCTAAGTATTTTACTTTCTTGATATAATGAAAATATAAATAAAATTAAAGTGCATGGAAATGGGAATGAAACATTTTTAGTTAAAATATGTTGTTGTTTAGCTATCATCAAGTCACTGCTGACTCAGGGTGACCTCAGGCACAATGAAACCAAATGTTGCCCAGTCCTTCATCATCTCTATGATTGGTTGAGGACTGGGTCCTTGTGACCAAAGGATTTTCATGGGATACTTAAATGTTGGAAGAAGATCACTGGTCATCTTCCCGCCCAGTCTATCTCAGTTTGGAAGCTCTGCTGACACCTGCTCAGCATCACAGCAACAGTCAAGCCTCCACTGACAGATGGGTGGGGGCTGCACTTAAGTTGCATTGGCCAGAAATCAAGCCTGAGTCTCCTGCATGGAAGGTGAGGATTCTCCCACTGAACCACCACTGCCCCCAGTCAAGCTGTATAGCTCCTAGATAAATGAAGTATCCTTAAGTCCATGTGCTCTTGGGACTAATATTTTTACTTACTTTCATTCATTAAGAAAGTATGGATAAGGCAACCCTTTCTGTTCTAAAGAATATGCAGTGTTAGTTACCGTATGGCCTGTGCAGGTAGTATTACTAGACCAACATGAATCTTCTGTTCTGCTGAAAATTTGTTCAAAAGGAAATCAAAGTGTTGTTCCCAGAATGAAAATTCTTGCATCTATGAAAAAGGTGGGTCACATTGTGCTTTTACTTGTGATATAACATCATGGGAGGTGTGACCTCCAGGAGATGAAGAACTCCCTAACAAATGGTCTTGCCCTGAACACTGTCTCTGGCCCCAAGCCATGTGTTGCAGTGCATGGGAGAGCATGCAGTGAGCCTTCCTGAGAGCTAATTGTGCCTATTTGGTCTTATGTGGGTGTGATAAAAAACTAGAAACTACTATACTCAGATGGAAAAGTGCTTCCACCTCCCTGGAGAGAACTTGATGTCTCTCTGTGGGCAACTGCCAGGCTAGCAGGAGGATGGGGAGAGAGAGAGAAGAGAACTACAAGCAGTTAAAGCAGTTATCTGCTTTAGAATCTGCTTTAGAAAGATGAAGAAGATTTGAAACCCAGAGAGAAGGAAATCTCAAGGTGCAAGGAGAAGCCGCTCAGGGCGAGATACTGAAGAAAGGAAGAGTGGTTTGAGGTTTGGGGCTGAGGAAACACCATGTTGTTGTTATTAGCTGCAATCAAGTTGGCCCCAACTCATGGAAACCCCATGCAACAAAATGTCCAGTTATGCACCATCCCATTGAAGGGTTGTGAATGGGACCATTGTGATCTAAAGGGTTTTAACTGGCTGAATTTCAAAAGTAGATCACCAGGCCTTTCTTTCTAGTCTTAGTCCAGTAGCTCTGTTGAAACCTAATCAGCATCACAGCAGTATGCAAGCCTCCACTGACAGATGAATAGATGGTGTCTCCTTTTGAGGTACACTGCCCGGAAATCAAACCTGCATCTCCCAATAGAAAGGTGGGAATTCTTCCACTGAACCACAACTCAGTTGTGAGTTTGGGGGATGCCACAACTTACATCTTTCCATGATCTTGAGCTGACCTGACTCGCAACTGATCGTACCTAGCCCACCACAGTCTAAGATGCACAGAGTCCCTGGCTGACAGGAGGAGAAAGAATAAGGGAGTGTTCTCCATGTGCTACTCTAACAGCATTCCCACCTGTGCAGGTCCAGCAGTCTGCAGGAAGAGCAGAAGTAACATATCTATGCCTTTATTCGGCAAATATTTATAGAGTTTCTTGCCCTGAGAATACCACAGTGAGTAGAGCAAACATTATCCCCACCCTCCAGGTGCTTGATCAAGTGTCAAAGACAGACATCAAATAATCACGCAGCATTATAAATCATATATGAGAGTTTGGGTCTTTAGCCATCACAGTTCAGCCGTCACAAAAGAGGTAGGTTACGGGAGTCAGGGTGGCATAAATGGACTCCTTATTATCTGAAAAATTGATGGCTGGAAGTCAGCTTCACAGCCTTGAAAACTTATGGAGCACAGCTCTACCCTGCACCGTGGAGCGACCAGAGCTCCACGGCAACCAGCTTTGTTTTGTTTATTTCTGGTTGATTTTTATTTGGCTGATCACTTGGTATTTTTGTTTGTTTGTTTTGGGTTTCCTTTGTTTTTAGTTTTTGTTTGTTTGTTTTGTAGCTTCAGGATGCAGGACCAAACTACAAGGCAGAAGTCAGTAAAGGAAGCAAGGGCCCAGGCATGCGGGGAAACTATAGATGAGGGAAGTCCATTGCACACCAGAGGAGAGCTTCCATGCTGCAGATCCCACCAGCATACTTAGGAACATCCACCCTTGTAAGAAGGGTTCAAAAAACAGTCCCTGGATGCCTGACACCTGGGGCGGGGCAGGAGGGGGGCAGAGTTAAGTTCCTTATCAGAGAGAAGTTCTCTGTGTACCTATACACAACACTTTGCATGATGCTGGGAATAGCAGCAACTAGGCAATTAGAATCCTGAACCTGCTAGAGTTGTGACAGATATTTAAGTAACAGTATCAAAAATGTCTCATTCCACCAGGCAAATAGCCTAGCTGTGTTTAAAGTGATTGGGAATGGCATAAGGGAGAACAGAAGTCCAATTATTTATTGTTTAAAATGGCATGGGGGTGGGGAAGTCACTGACAACCTGGATATACAGCTGGGGATGAGTAGACTAATACAAAAGGGAGTTTAATCACATATCTCTTTGATGTTGTTGAGGACTGATGGGGTTTCTTTATGCAAGGGGTTTAATTAGTTTCGATTTGAATTTACACTTTTACAGCTTTTCTCAACAGTAAGCCCTGACAAATGCGTGTGGTGAATGATAATTGTTCTTTGCAACCATCTATTAACAGTGTCTTCTAAATACCCCCAGAGATATAAACGCTATTTTGCACAGTGAGGTTTGCAATGGCTTGTCCCCAGAAGTCCTTAGGGGAGAGCTACTGGGATCCTTTTTCCCAGATCTGTGACCAAGCCATCTCTCTTCATCACCCTAGACCAGCTCTGTCCAACAGAAATATAATGAGAACTACAAATGCCATGCATATGTAATTTTCAGTTTTCTATTTGTTGTTTTTGTTATGTGCCGTTGAGTTGGACCCGACGCATAGGGACCCCTCCTTGGGTTTCCGAGGCAGTATCACTACAGCAGTAGATTGCCCAAACTTCCTTCTGGGGAGTGGCTGGTGGGTTTGAACCTCCAGCCTTCTGGTTAGCAGTTAAGTGCCTTAGGCACTGTGTGACCAGAGCTCCTAATTTTCTAGTAGCCACAATTTAAAAAAAGTAAAAAGAAACCAGTGAAATTAATTTTAATAATATATTTTATTTAACCTAACATGTCCATAGCAAGTTGGAATCTACTTTATGGCAGTGGGTTTAATATGTCCATAGATCCTAGGGTGGCATAAACAGTTTGCTTGTCTACTAACCTAAAAAGATTCCTTGGGTGGCAGACAGGTCAGCACTCAACTACTCACCAAAAAGTTAGTGGTTCAAGCCCATCCAGAGGCAGCTCAGAAGAGAGGCCTGGTGATCTGCTTCCAAAAGATCACAGCTTGAAAACCTTATGGAGCAATTCCATTCTGTGCACACGGGGTTGCCCTGTGTCAGAATTGACTTGACAATAACTAATCTAAAGGTTGGCAGTTCAAACCTCCCTGGCCACACCACAAAAGAAGGGTATGGTGATATGCTTCCATAAAGCTTACAGCCAAGAAAACCCTAGGGAGCAGCTCTACTCTGCAACACATGGGTTCACTACAAGTCAGAATCAATTCAACTACAGTGGCTTTGTTTCGGTTCTTGGTAACATGTCCATAGTGACATCATTTCATTATTTAACTAATATAAAATTAGTATTAATGAGATATTTTATATCATGTGTACATGTGTGTGTTATGTTCTTCAAAATCTGATGTGTATTTTATGTAAAACCCAAAACTATAGAGTTCCTCAAGGAAAAACTAGGGGGAAATTAAGGGTCCCTAATATGTGGCATAAATAGTCTATCAAGCATAACTCAAAATGCACAAACAGCAGAAGAGAAACCAGATGATTGGGACTTTCTAAAAGTTAAATTTTTATGTGCTTCCAAAGACTTCTCCAAAAGAGTCAAAAAAGAACCTACAGATTGGAAAAAAAATATTTGGCAATGACATATCTGACAAGGGACTTATCTCTAGAATTTATAGAAAACTCCAACACCTCAATAACAAAAAGACAAACAATCCAATTAAAAAATGGGCAAAAGACATGAATAGACACCAAGGATATTCAAGCGGCCAACAAACATGAAGAAATGCTCACGATCATTAGCTATTAGAGAGATGCAAATCAAAACAACAATGAGATACCATCTTGCTCCAGCAGTAGTAGCACAGTTCAACAAGACAGAAAATAACAAATGCTGGCGAGGATGTGGAGAGATTGGGACTCTGATACACTGTTGGTGGAACTGTAAAATGGTACAACCATTGCGGAAAGCAGTATGGTGATTCCTTCAAAAATTGGAACTAGAAATACCATTTGACCCAGCTATTCCATTACTAGGTATATATCCTAAAGAAGTGAGAGCCATGACAAGAATAGACATATGCACACCCATGTTCATCACAGCACTATTTACAATAGCCAAAAGATGGAAACAACCTAGATGTCCATCAACTAAGGAATGGATAACCAAACTATGATACATAGACACAATGGAATACAATGCAATAATATTCATATGAATATTATGAATATTATTATTATGAATATTATTGCATAGTATTCCATTTGCATAGAATAATGTAGAATCTGCAAAACACTGCATAACGTGGATGAACTTGGAGGACATTATCCTGAGTGAAATAAATCAATCACAAAAGGACAAATATTGTATTAGTCCGTTATCGTAAAAGTCAAGGAAATGTTTATCTGTGGAAGGACATTTTCTTTGTTGGTTACCAGGGGTGGGAGGTGAGTGATCCATATAGTGGCATTGAGGATGAGAAAGACATAGAGAGGTACATGGGAAGTACAGACAACAAAGATGAACCCTTTTGCACATATAGTACAGCATTGTCAGTGAAGGCAAACATGGGTATATGGGTGGATAGATGGGTA
>NW_006922335.1:364751-373106 GCF_000298275.1 Orycteropus afer afer
GAGCAAAGAAGAATGAAGAAAACCAAAAATTTATGGAAACAATTAGTCCTAGCGACTGGTACACCATCCGATCTGCAGCCTATACAACTATGAGACCAGAAGAACTCCAACACCTCAATAACAAAAAGACAAACAATCCAATTTAAAAAATGGGCAGAAGACATGAATAGACACTTCACCAAGGATATTCAAGCAGCCAACAAACATAATAAAGAAATGCTCAAGATCATTAGCTATTAGAGAGATGCAAATCAAAACAACAATGAGATACCATCTTGCTCCTGCAATAGTAGCACAGTTCAACAAGACAGAAAATAACAAATGCTGGTGAGAATGTGGAGAGATTGGGACTCTCATACACTGCTGTGGGACTATAAAATGGTACAACCATTATGGAAAGCAGTATGGCGATGGTGCCCAGCTACTACTGTCAACCATTTGGAAGAAGATCTCTGTAGAAGATCCTTGATAGAGGGGGAGAACAATGTGGAACAAAACTCAAAATCATTTGGGGAAAAAAAAAGGGGGGGGTGGACCAGGTTTGCTGGTCCGATAGAGCCTGGTGGAACCACTGAGACTATGGCCCCTAGCTGCACTTCAGGTCTGGAATTGAACCCACGCCTGTGGCTTCCAGCCAAACAATAGACAGGCATATGAGTTGAACATTTACCTGAGGTGGATACACTCCTTGGGGAGAACAATCATGGGAGAAAGAAGGGCTGCTTATGCACAGGGAGAGAGCTCAGGGAACAGGGGTGCATGGAGGTATGGACACAGGGAAGAGGTAACTATGGGAGGAAGTGGGAGGGTAGACCTTCCACTGTGGTAAACTGTGGTCAATGTCATGAGACAAAGTGTCTGTGAACTGCTGTGTGGAAGGTGTATTTGCTCTGTAGATTTTCACCCAAATCACAATTAGAAAAAAAAAAAAAATTGCAAAGTAAAAAAAAAAAAATCTGATGTGTATTTGCATTTACAACACGTCTCAATTTGGACAAGGCACACTTCAAGTGTGTGTTAAGTTCATGTGGCTGTGACTACCACATTGGACAGAAAAGGTCTAGACATTGATGGTTTCTTTTTCCCACTATTACATTGACAATGGCTTTCCAAATTCATTCTGCCTGAGAAAGATGACACCAAGAGCACCTACACACGCTTGTGTCATCACAAACTCAAATGCCCATAGTTGAATGAAGCATCCCCTTCCTTTTGAAATATCCTCATTTCTGATTATCATCCTTCTGTGGACCCCCATTTGCTGTCAGTAATTTAGTCAGTTTATTCTTCCTTTGAAGTCTCTCTCATATCTGTCCTTCCCCTACATTACTCACATCCCATCCAGGTCCTTTCCAAAACACATGAACCATTAGAATAATGTCCTAGCACCCAGCTACCTAATTCCCAGCGATTCAAAGTCAAGTGCTTCTTCCTGAGACTATAGTGCAATGGACTTGGGGGAGGGGACTCCCCAACATGCTTCATTCATCTATTCACTTAGGAAATATTTATTGAGTGCCCACTATGTGCCAGGTGCTGTGCCTCACACTGATAATGATTTGTAGTTTCATAAACTACGTGGTAAGTTTTCCAAAAGAGTCACTTTTACTCAGTGATAAATAATTCAAACCCTCATTTTAACAGACACAAAAGTGTATTATAGACTAGAATATAAAATTTGCATGAAGTTTTAAGATAAAACAAGAGACTTCACAGAAATGTCTAGGCTTAACATCCATCGCTCAGGGCTATGCCGCTAGATTCCCTGGGGAAGCACTTTCCTAACTCCTCTGCTGTGAGAAGCAACTTTGATGGAAAAGTCTAAGGCCAATAATTACTCTCCTTTCTTCATTCTCAAAGGATCCCTGGTGGTGCAAAAGTTAAGCACTCGGCTGCTAAGCAGTGGGTCTACATTTAGAACCTACCATCCTCTCCACAGGAAAAAAGACACTGAGATCTCTCTCATAAAGATTACAGCCTTGGAAACCCTATGAGGCAGTTATACTCTGTCCTGTAGGGTCTCTGTGAGTTGGAATTTACTCGACAGCACACACTATAACAACCTCCATTGTCTCTTTCCTCCAACTCAAACAACACAGAACTGTCAGAATGATCTTGCCATAGCCCATGTTCATAGCTACTTTATGTTTTATTGAAGGGTCTTTGATCTCAATGAGCTTATTATTTTAGGGAAACAAAGCTAACACATCTGAAACTATTCATTCACAATTAACCTGAGTTAGGCCAACTAGTAATGCCCATGCCCAGGGGGTTCTCTCAAAATGTTTGTGCAACCTGAGGGTGTAGGTAAAAAATTCCAGAAATGATCGGAAAAAGGAAGAGATTTTATGGAATGAAGAAATCTGAGAAGGCTCCTTGGAAGAAGCCGGGCTTCAGAAAGACATGAAGAATGGGTAAGAAGTCAGTCATGAGCACAGTAGAGAGAGTGATTGGGGGCTGGAAGGAGTCAACAATGGCTGACACCAGTTAGATCAACCTCATTACCTCCAGGATTTTGCTTATTTGAATGTCTTGGACTTCTTTCCCAACCTTGACAGATACTTCCAAGCAAAAGCCAAATTCCACTCCTTGAAGAAGTCATCCCTCATGTTTGCAGACCACACTGGTCTCTCCCTTCTCCAAATTACTGTTGCTGTCAGACCTGCCACTAACATTTGCATACCAGAAACAAGAGTATAGGTGGAGGCCTGCCTATCAAGTCTAAATACTTAACATTTATAAATCAAGTTAAGAAATCATTCATTAAAATTTCAATCTTCATATTTTTAAAATTATGTCTTAAAAATACTACCCTAGAAGGCCATATTTGCATTAATCCTTGAACTCCTTGGATTTCTTTAGGGGCACATGGCTATGCAGGGCAACATAGTCCCCATTTTTCAGCCTGGCCCATTTTTCTTCCCCTGCCCCCAACTCTGCCCCATACCCAGAGGTGTCTCATACATAACACACCCTGATCTATAGATATCTCGGTTCTTTCCACACCTGGTAACCATAATCAGTTGCCCCTTTACCACTCTCAAGCAATACTGGCAGCATTGTCAGCTCTTGGGTGGACAGATCCAAAGGAAGAGGCTCACATGGGCCCTGGAAGTGGGCTTGGATGATTTGAGCAGGGAATTCTAGGGTTCTGAGTATAGTTGAGTAATGGTGGGAAGGAGGGGATGTCTCCACATAGTGGGTATGTCTCCTTTGCCCCAGACTTCTCAACCTATCGAGGCAGGCCTAGTCATGAAATATCTAAGTGGGACCCCTAAAGCATAGGACCCAGGGCAGGGACTCTCTTGCCTGGGTATAAAAATGGGGATAGTGGCACTAATATACTTGTCCGTACAAATTTAGTGTCATTTATTAGACAGCCTTAGTCCATTTCCTGAGGTTACATAATGTTTCTTTACCCAATTGTAATTTCCTCCTAGGCAGGCTTGGTTCTGCTTTCGTATTCCTCCTATCTCCTGTAGTGTGGGAAAGGACTGATATATTGAGGGATGGATGCACTGATTGACATGCTTATTGTTCTTTCATGCCATCTGCCAGGTGGCCTGGAATTATGGTAATTTCCCAGTTGTCTTTGTGAAAATGATCCTTCCCTGATTCTTCCTAACTCATCCATTCTTATGTCATCTCCTTTATTTCCTCATCTGGTCCCTGTCCCTACTACCTTCTCCCAACTTTCTCCATTCCTGGTATTAGAGTTTAGCAAATATTTCTTTTGTGTGGGTTCAGTTATAATTACATCAACAGCACTAATACTTGAGGTATTTATTCTTTTTGATCTTAAATATATTCATATCTGTTATTTCTGTATATCCTCACAACAGTGCCAGGAGATAAGAAATCCTCCTATTTTCTTGTCTAGAAGCATGAGAAGATGAAACACTCATCAGGTCCACAAGATTGGTGAATAGAAGAGCAAGAATTAAAACTCTGGTCTTCTATCCCATTGAGTTAAATGCTCCTCCCACACAAAATCAAGTGATGGCTCAAGACAGTACAACCATTTTCTGAGCCAGCTAATAGTGCTCTTATGCCATGGACTATTCAATATATGTTCAAATTTCTGAGTTACAAAGACTATAAAATGTAATTTTAATTTGCTCAATGGACCAGTGATTGTGTGCATAGTAGTGATCCCTCCTTGGGTTTCTGAGGCAGTATCACTATGGAAGTAGATTACCCAACCTTCCTTCCAGGGAGTGGCTGGTGTATTTGAACCACTAGCCTTCTGGTTAGCAGTCAAATGCCTTAGGCACTATGCCACTAGAGCTTCCCTTAAAAATCCATGTGAACACCTCAATAACAAAAAGACAAATAAGCCAATTAAAAAATGGGCAGAAGACATCAATAGACACTTCACCAAGGAGGATATTCAAGCAGCCAACAAACATATGAAGAAATGCTCATGATCATCAGCCATCAGAGAGATGCAAATCAAAACAACAATGAGATACCATCTTGCCCCAGCACTAGCAGCAAAGTTCAACAAGACAGAAATAACAAATGCTGGTGAGGATGCAGAGAAATTGGGACTCTCATACACTACTGGTGGGACTGTAAAATGGTACAACCACTGTGAAAAGCAGTATGGCAATTCCTTAAAAAGTTGGAAATAGAAATACCATTTGATGCAGCCATTCCATTGCTAGGTATATATCCTAAAGAAATGAGAGCCATGACAAGAACAGACATATGCACACCCATGTTCATCACAGCACTATTTACAATAGCCAAAAGTTGGAAACAATCTAGGTGTCCATCAACATAGTTTGGATAACCAAACTATGGTACATACACACAATGGAATACTATGCAACATTAAAGAATAATGTAGACTGTGCAAAACACTGCATAATGTGGATGAACTTGGAGGACATTATGCTGAATGAAATAAGTCAATCACAAAAGGACAAATATTATATTAGTCTATTAGTGTAAAAGTCAAGGAATGGTTTACATATGGAAGGAAATTTTCTTTGTTGGTTACCAGGGGTGGGAAAGAAGGGGAGGGAACACTATTAGATAGGTAGAGATAAGTATTGATTTGGGTGAAGAGAAAGGCAATGTACCAAATGTGAGTGATCAACATGGTGGCATTGAGGAAGAGCAAGACATGGAGAGGTACATGGGAGGTACAGACAACAAAGATGAACCCTTTTGCACATACAGTACTTCATTGTCAGTGAAAGCAAACATGGGTATATGGGTGGATAGATAGGTGGACAGGCTGAACTATTAGTTATGTCTATGCAGCAGGGAATGCACCCAAGACCATGTATAAGGTTGGCAGACAATAGTTCTACAAGTGTATTTGTATGTTCTGTAAGAATTCCCAGGGGTATAGTAGAGCTGACAAGGTTGTAGTCACTTCTTGGTCACAGCCAGCTACCCAGAGGGACTGAGTAATTGAACTTGTGGGCTCAGGACCATACTCACAGGAGACATCAAGCTCAATTGGCATAACATACTACACAAAACATTGTTCCACCTCCTACTGTGGCAAGTAGCAACTGGGATCTTAAAAGCTTGCAAGCAGCCATCTAGATCCAATGATGGGTTTCTCCTTATCCAGAGCAAAGAAGAATGAAGAAAACCAAAGATTCATAGAAACAATTAGTCCTACCAACTGGTACACCATGCAATCCTTAGCCTATATGACTATGAGACCAGAAGAACTAGATGATGCCTGGCTACCACTGTCAACCACTTGGAGGAGGATCTATGTAGGAGATAGTGGATAAAGAGGAAGAACAATGTAGAACCAAACTCAAAATCATTTGAGAAAAATAAATAAACAAGGGGGGACCAAGTTTGCTGGTCTGATAGAGCCTGGTGGAACCACTGAGACTATGGCCCCTAGCTGCCTTTCAGGTCTGGAATTGAACCTACATCTGTGGCTTCTGGCCAAAGAAAAGACAGGCATATGAATTGAACATGTACCTGAGGTAGATACACTCCTTGGAGAGAACAATCATGGGAGTAAGAAGGGCTGTTTATGCACAGGGAGACAGTTCAGGGGACAGGAGTGCATGGAGGGATAGACACTGGGAAGAGGTAACTATCAGGAGGAAGTGGGAGGGGAGCTGTTGAATTGTGGTAAATTATAGTCAATGTCATGAGACAACGTGTGTGTGAACTGCTGTATGGAAAGTGAATTTGCTTTGTAAACTTTCACCTAAATCACAGTTTAAAAAAAAAAATCCATGTGAACAGCTATTTCTGAGGATGACAAAGGTGGCAAGTGCCAAAGGGAAGAGATGATCACACTTATCTCTGTGTTTCACACATGTGCTTTGTGTGTTCATGTGTGCTCTGTATGTCTTCATGCATGTGCTCTCTGTTCACACATGTGTTTCGTTTGCTTACATGTGTTATGTATATGTTCAGTCTTTTTTTTAAAATTTTTATTGTAATTAGGGTGAAAATTTACAAGAAAATTCATTTTCCATACAGCAATTCATAGACATTTTGTTTCATGACATTGACTGCAATTCCCCACAATGTAACAGTTCTCTTCCCACTTTCTCCCCATAGTTACCTCTTTCCTGTGTTCTTCCTTCCCATGCACTCCCACCTCTCACCCTCAAGCTGTCTCCCTGTGTAAATACTGCTCTTCTGTTCTCCTATGATTATTCACTTCAGGGAGTGTATATACCTGACATATTCATCCCATATTTGCCTGTCTACCGTTTGACTGGAAGCCACAGGATATGTTCAGCCTTTTGAGGATCCATCTTTTTTTTCAGGATCAAGTGACTGAACACTATACTTTTCTTCCTCAAAACACTTCAGAGACATTCAGTGTTGCAGACATTTGAAATGAGCATTATACTCTTATAAATATTTATGCCAAGTTAATTATAAAATTCTAATTGCACTTCGATTTCTAATTCCAGTAAGAATTAGCCTCGTCCCAATTTCAATATCCTGAAGTGTAAGTAAAGAGACATGTAACAGCATTTTGCAAGATTGAAGAGTAACTACTTCCTCCAGTGGTGTGATCTGTGGGCACATCAGCTTAATTACTTCAAAATCTGCTTCCAACAACCACCTCTGCACCTTGTGATGCAGCAACCTGCCTGAGGTGACACAGCTGCTCAATAAATCAAGTGGTTTTCCACTTTCAAGTTTTTGTTTTTTCTTTCCATGCAGATAACCCCAAACACCACCATAGGATTAATCTTCCAGAAAGTTACTACCATTGGGTCATGCCCCTGAGAAATGACCACTCGGAGTATGGGTGGAAATGACTCACTCTGGAGTGAGACAAAAAAGATATTAGGTCTAGAAGCAAGTCTGGACCCTTTCTGAGATTTAAATGAATTTCATTTGGATACAGAGGGTGAAGCAGGGAAATTTTCAGAGAAAGAATAGAGAGTAAGTATGGAACAAATGAAATCAGACATACAGAAAAACAAGGTATTTTTGGCAACAAGTTGTCCACAGTGACTAGAGATGGGGCACCACTGGTGGAGCGTGCACTGAGCAATGAGGCTGGGAAGAGTGGTTGGGCACTGTAAGTAGGACCAGCAGTGGAGGGCAGAAATAGCAAACCAGGTGACAGCACTGGCTCAAATACTAAAATAAACATTTGAACTTCGTTGTTGTGGTTGTTAGGTGCCGTTGAATCAATTCCAACACAGAAAGTAACCCACCTGGGATAGACTAATCTGGAAAGAGTAGGGAAGATAGGCTGGAAGGGAGAGACTAGACACAAAGAGAAATACTAAGGAGACTTTTTTTTTTAACACTCTCATTCAAATGGTGGTGGAGAATACTACAGCAGTGTTGGTGTGTTACAAAGCAGAACTGCTCCGTAGGGTTTTCTTGGCTACAATCTTAAGAGACACAGATTGTTAGATGGGTTCAAACCAGAAACCTTTCGGTTAGTAGTCTAGGACAAACTGTTTGTGCCACCTAGGGACATGTTTTGATACAGAAAGTGATGCTGTAGTATTTAAGGTTGTGTGTCAACTTGGCTGGGCCTGGCTGAGTGGCTGGGTAGCTGGTGGTAGTTATTCCCCATGATGAGACTAGCGATTAGCTCCATGGGGGGATATACCATAAGCAGCTATGTAGCTGCTTTAGGAATGAAGTCTGCTCCCCATATGTAAGAAGCAGCTTTGGGACTGGTCTCTAGCACATGGCATGTTTGAACTCTGCGTGTAACTATGTTGCTGTTCAGCAGCCTGCCATGATCTTCCGACCTTGGGACTTCCAACGGACTTGAATTAATGGCCTGCCGTGTGGTTTGGTAACATCGGGACTGTGCCTTTTTACTTGTCAACCTTGAGGCTTCTCAGCCTCAGCAGCCAGCAGCTGTCTGAGTGAAAAAAC
>NW_006922335.1:373331-374856 GCF_000298275.1 Orycteropus afer afer
GAGAGGAGTAAAAAGCTGTCATATGCAAGAGTTATGGGATTTATTTTGAGTTATTCCAGAGGAGAAAAAAATTAGGACAAATAAATGGAAGTGGCATGAAGGCATGGAAGTCAGGTGGCTTCCATGGAAGGACAATTTCAAGAATAAATAAACTGGGAAGTAATGGTAAAGGCTGCCTTGTGAAGGGTGAGAACCCTAACACTGGTAGAACCTCTGGCAAGACAGCTTTTGTCAGAGAGCTTGTGCTGAGTAATTCAACCTCTTTGTTCACTTTACATGGACTTTAGAATTATTTTATCATGTTTTTCCCTTTATAATTCTGAAGATTTTCAAGATTTGTGACTAAATAGACAGTGGGTAGGAGAAGGATCACTAAAAGGATGATGAATTCTTGTTTATACAGTGCACAAGAGGCAAGTCATGGTGCTCAGTATTTTGCATGCAACTTGATTATTAGAACAAGGAACAAATGAAGCCAAGAATATTTATGGATTAGAAACCATTTAGAACTACTATTTCCTTCTCTGATGCCCAAAGAAGATCCTTAGTTCTTCTGAATACACTCCTACCTGGACCATAGTTTCATTTTTGAGCTACCTCCATGATGCTGGAAATGGCATGGATGGTGTGTGTAGAACAGGTTGGAATGGAAAATGGGAAAGCAAACCAAGATGTTATTGGATATCGTGCCTAGAAGAAAAGTATCTTAATGGAAGGTAGTAGTAAATTATAGACAAAGAAGAACTAACTCTAACAAAGAAGAAATTAAACTCTAACTATTTTGAAGAACATCAAGTTTTTATAAAGCTTTTACTGGTAGCATTGTGCCTAAGGCACTTGACTGCTAACCAGAAGGCTGGTGTTTCAAACCCACCAGCCACTCCTCAGAAGGAAGATGGGGCAATCTACTTCTGTAGTGATACTGACTCAGAAACCCAAGGAGGGGTTGCTATGAGTCGGGTCCGACTCCACAGCACATAACAACAACAACAACACTATAAACCAAGTACTATGCTAAGCACTTTAAATGAATAATCTCATTTTACCTTCACAAACTCCTACAAGGAGGGTTTTAATATAATTTATTTTATAGATAAACTGAGTTTCGGATAGTTCAGAAATCACACAAGATCTCACAACTTGAAAAATCATGCAAAATAATTACTTCAAAATCTGATGAGACAAAAACCAAGAACCTGAATAGAATCTGAACCAATCAAACCCAAATCCATTGCCATCAAGTCAATTCCTTGACTCATAGTGACCTTATGGACACAGTTGAACTATAGAGTTTCTGAGGCTATATCTTTATGGAAGCAAACTGACACTTCTTTCTCCCATGAAGTGCTAGTGGGTTTGAACCCCTGACCTTTCAGCCAAGCACTTAATCACTGCACCAGTATTGCTTCTTAGAATCTGGACATACACACTTACTGCCATTAAGTCGATTGCTACTCATAGTGACCCCCCTTGTTTTTCTGAGGTGGTATCTCTACAGAAGTGGGTTGCCAGTCTTCCTTCCTAG
>NW_006922335.1:375350-376676 GCF_000298275.1 Orycteropus afer afer
AAAAAAAAAAAAAAAAAACTCACTGCCATCGAGTTGAGTCGAGCCAGATCCAACTCATAGCGACCCCTCCTTGGGTTTCTGAGACAGTATCACTATGGAAGTAGATTGCCCAATCTTCCTTCCAAGGAGTGGTTGGTGGATTTGAACCACCAGTCTTCTGGTTAGCAATCAAATGCCTTAGGCACTACACCACCAAAGCTCCCTAAGTAAGGAGTAGGGATATTATATTCAAATTGTTTCATCACAACTTGATAGCTTTTTCAGGTAAGTTCTACATCACAGTTTTTCTTTCTGCGTGGTGATTAGAGGACTTACCTGGTTCATCTAGGGCTAACCTGGATGCTGCCCTACTCCATAGAGAAGTGGTTTGTTTGATATCAGGAGCCCCAGATAAAAATGTAGGTGCTCCCAGAAGGGATGATGCAATGTATATGGATGAGATTTCCAACTTGATTTAACTGATTCATGTTTGATTATTGGAAAAAACAGAAATGAGTGCATAGCTGGAACTGAGGAAAATGAGTGATTTGGAAAAGAAAGAGAGGAGCAGGAGGTCATTAATGGGTTATGTTTCTGGGAACCTTCCCTGGCCCTTCTTGCTAGGAGAGGGGACTAACCCCTTGCTCCAATGGCAATGTGTCCTTGCCCATCCATCATAGCACCTTCATGCCGTATTGTAAATCCATTAATTCCTCTAAAGCCTCAGTACAGTCTGAACTCAAAAAGATACTGGTCTGTATTGCTTTTATTGTACCACCAGTATCTTAGAACTGACCCACAGCAAATACTCAGACAGTATGGATGCAGGCATGAGTGAATGTAGACACTGACTTACTAGCTACAGAGTTCTGCTTCAGGATGGCTAAGCATCCTTTGATATAGAATGTTTGTTAATTTGTGTTGTTCTGAAGTCCATAAAGATATTTGTGGATTTTTGTAGTGTCTGTATGAACCATTCACCAACAACTTCTCCTTCCCTCAACCTCTTCTGGAAGCGTTGCATCTCATAGGAACAAAAATTCACAATTCATCTGTACTCTGAGATATTCTAGGCACTAAAGGGTGTGTGTAGTGGAAAAATCAATCTCAGGTGTCAAAAGAAAGGAGCTTGGGTGGCGTAAGTGGTTTTCAATCACCTGTTAACCTAAAGGTTGGCAGTTTGAAACCACTCAGCATCTCTGTAGAAGAAAGGCCTGACAGGCTTCTTCCATAAAGATGATAGTCAGAAAACCCTATGGAGAAGTTCTACTCTGTAACATTGAGGTTGCCATGAACTGGAATCAGTTTGATTTGAGCTCTAGTGGTGTAGTGCCTAAGGCATTTGAC
>NW_006922335.1:377746-402960 GCF_000298275.1 Orycteropus afer afer
CAAGGAGGGGTCGCTATGAGTCAGGGCCGACTCGACGGCACATAACAACAACAACAACAACAGGGGAACAGCAGGTTATGGATTCTCCTGGAGCACACTGAGTAAAGAGCGCTAGCCGCCAGCAGGCTCAGAAGCATCCCTCATGTGCCAATGCTTTCTCCCAGATGCTGCCTGGCATGGGAGTGCAGGTACTTTGTGGAATCCTCACCCATCTGGTCCAGTCCCTTCTTTTCTGATCATGAGAAACTGGGATGTAATAAGAGGAAGAGTATGGTTCAGTCATATAAGAAATTAGGAAGGACAGAATAGCAGAGGCAGATATAAGCACAAAGCCTGCATCTGCCATTCAGTTGCTCTGCTAACATCTCGAAGTTGTGAATTTCTCAATTTCTCCTAGTAATTCAGTTGAGTTTTGCTTTATAAAAGAGCCCTGTGGTGCAGTGGTTAAAGAGCTCAGCTACTGATCAAAAGGTCAGCAGTTCAAACCCAGCAGCCACTCTGTAGGAGAATGATGTGGCAGTCTGCTTCTGTAAAAATTTATAGTCTTGGAAACCCTATGGATCAGTTCTACTCTATCCTACAGGGTCACTATGAGTTGAAATCGACTCAGTAGCTATGGATTTTGTTTTGTTTTCTTTTTTGTTTTATACATAGTGAGCCTTTGTTATTTCAATTCAAACAAGTTATAACTTTATGGTTATTTTATAGAGACTCTCTTGATTCTTCATACTGCTTTTTTGCTTTAATGTTTATTTGTCTAATTTTAACATAGTTGTTACTAGCTTGGAATATCTTCTTCCATCCTTTTATCTCACTCTTTCTGTTTTCTTTTGTTCTATGTGTGTCTTCCATAAACAGCATTTATCAGAATTTGTTGTTGATTTTTAAAAAAATATAATCTTATTATCCCTGCCTTTTAACCAATGAATTTAGTCTCTTTACATTTATTGTTATCATTAGCACATATTATTTATAAAAGTAATTATTATATTTTTTTATTTTTTACAAATGAATGTGTGTAATGTCTATGTAAGTAATGAGGCACAATAATAATGTGAACTATGTGGATCTAATACTCATCTTGTGAACTAAAGCACAATTACATCATAGAAACTCCCTCTGTTTCCTTTCCATAGGTGGTGTCTATGTTTAATTTTGCTTGGTTTTGACCCTTATAAAAATAGTATCAGACAGCATGTAGTTTCCTATGATTTATTTTATATTGCCTCACATTTTGTTTAGAAGATCAATTCATGTTATGTATGTAGCTTTGGTTCATTAATTTTAAATGTTATATCATTCCATAATTTATTAGTCCATTCCCTTACTTGTCATCACTTGACTTGTTTCTAAGATTTTACTGCTGTGAATCTTTTTGTATGTGACTCCTAGGGCCCAAGAGCAAAAGTTTCTGTAGGGCATATATTCTAAAGTGAAATATACTTAGGTTCATATATGTCCAACACCATAAGATAATTCCTATAGGATCATTATTTTTTCCAAAGTGGTTATACCAATCTACACATCCACAAGTACTACATAAGAGTTACTGTTGCTCCATGTCCTTTGTCAGCATTTTGCATTATCAGACTTCTTTATTTTTTTCCCTATCTAGTAAATGCGGGAGCTCTGGTAGCATAGTGACTAAGGCACTTGACTGCTAACCAGAAGGCTGGCGGTTCAAACCCACCAGCCACTCCTCGGAAGGAAGGTTGGGCAATCCTACTTCCGTAGTGATACTGCCTCGGAAACCCAAGGAGGGGTCGCTATGAGTCGGGGCCGACTCGACGGCAAATAACAACAACAACAACAACAATCTAGTAAATGCAAAATATTTTCTTGCTGCGGTCTTAGTTTGTACTTCCCTGAGGGAGGAAACAATTGTTTCAAGTAGAGGGGAGTGATCAGCTTTGCAGAATACTGCTTCCTAGTTGTAATGGATAAGTGGGTCACCCTTCTCAAGAGTGTGTGCACTTGAGTATGAGACAATGCCTTAACTCAATGGAATGAATCTTAAGTAGTGGTCAATTGATCCTGTCACAAGCTAAGGGGTAAGGGAGGAGGGGAAGAGAAGCAGGTTCATTGTGCTCCCCATCTAGAGTTACCAATCATCCTGATCTACCTGGAACTGAGGGATTTCTCTGGATAAATGACTGTCAATTTTGAAAATTTCAGGCAAACCAAGATGAGCTGGTCTCCTACCTGTACTGCTTATGTAGATATCCCCAAGCCTGTTAGTCCTAAATACTTTATTGCATGCGAGGAGCCTAATCTTTACACACACACACATACACACACACACAAATGGCCTCTCTACAATAGATGCAGCCTCTCTACTGCCTGTCCTGTAGGCTACAACTGAAATCACCACTAACCTGGGAATATCGCTTCTGGGGGCCATCCCTGTTCTTAATAGCTAATGTGAGCGGGAGAATTTTACTTCTCACTTTAAAAGAAAAATCTGGACCATACTGTGTTTTATGTCAATGCATTCCATAATAGCTGTTGAAAAAAAAAAAAAAAAAAAAAGGCCTCTTTTCCCTGTCTTGGGAAATGTGAATTGTCTGACAAAACACCTCAAAATGACACAGGCTCTAGAGCTGGTCTGCTGGGAAGAATCTGCCACATATGATATAGCAGTTATGTGTGTGGCCATCAAGTTTGAGCTAAGCCTCTCCCAGGAGGCCTGTGTACACACAGGAGGCCCTGATGGAGGGGGCTGTGTCTAAAAGTAGGTTTAACAGGGCTCCTGCTGGAGAATCAGGGAACAAAGATGAAAGGAACCCCTGTTAGCAATTTTCCTCTTTTGCAACAAGTTATGACAGCACTAGCCAACACTTGCATTGGTGGTTTCTCACCCTGCAAATAAGCTCAGTGCTCCTTGTGAGCGAGCTGGCATTCAGCAGGAGCACACTGGGACAGAAGCAAAGGTTGGGAGAAGATGTTGATGCTTCCCCACCATTTGGTGAAGCGTATAATGCCTCAAGTAGTAAACAAAAACTAATTAGTAATATAAATTCAAGAATGTGTGGCTTATCTCACACTGCATGACCTATACTTTCAAGCCATGTTTTTGCTTGGGCAGAGCACAAAATGGGAGGCATGGGGCCAGTGCAGAAGCCCTGTTGTTTTCTTTTGGGGATTGCAGAGTTGCCTTCAGGTTCAAAACCTCCCAGTTGGGCCAAGGTGAACCTATCCTGTAACCCCCTGAAAATATGTCGCACTCTTGCTTTATTTACTTCTATGCTTTATTTGTTTTTGTGTTTCTATTTCTAAATTCAGACATTTCTTATCTCTAATATCACATTATAAGTGGTTTATACATATGTGATTTGAAATATGTGGTTTGAGTGCTTTATAGAAAGCATACATATACTCCAGAGAAAGAGGAAGGAAGACTGAAGAAAATCAGAGCCTAATCCTGCGGAAATGCTAGTCACCCCCTCTTCAGCCCTTACTTCCCCTCTTCTTGGAAATAAAATTAAACTGGGAGTTTCCACGAACAGAGGATAGGTTTGCTATCTTTAAATTAGGAGATTGTCTGTAGCAGTAAGACTGCAGAGTTGGAGAACACCTAAAACTCCAATCAGAGTGATCTGGTGCTTATAAGTTAGTAGATGGAAATGAAATCAATCGTGCCTTCTTCTGGAGGGGACTTCAAGAAAAGAAGTATTGAGCAGATTCTCAGAGGTTTCCACTCACCCGGTCTATGTTTCTATGTGTAGTGAGGTTTTTCTCTTTTAAAATAGTGAGGGTTTTTTCATTTAAATGACTTCCTTTTGTGCTGAGATGATGCATTTATTCCTTCTCTGGGGTTAAAATATACTTTATTGAATGCAGTGGTGATGCCAGTAGTCAGTGACTTAGTTTAGCTTAGCTTAGTTATTTGATGTCTTTACTTGGAATAAGAGAACAGAAAAAAATCTAGTTCAGTTCCCAAATTTTGTTTAAAAAAATGTCTATTAAATGTCGTGATCTGGAAACTATAGGTCTTGAGGATTTGCTATAAAAAAAAAAAAAAAAAGCCTGAAGTTGGTCTCATCCCTCTAGGCCATCTTCAGAGCACCAACTTCCTGCAGGCAATTTGCAAGGGAAGGGGTGTCCCCTCAGGGCCAGATGGATCCATTCTGCTGGCAGATGTATCGTCAGCACAGAGGGAGGTGCACTTGACTATCAAGCTCTCCCATTCTGATGCCAGGACACCCTGGAATCAGCCAACTAGCCTCTCTGTGCCAAATCTGATATAAACCATAGCCGACTGATCTGGCCAATAACAAACCCCCAGTTTGCTTCAGAGTCGTATTTCTCTTTAAAATAGTTTACAAATCAGACTCTTGTGAACACAGCTACCATGCTCTGTTCCACACCATGCAGGCTGACAAATGGGGCTTCTGGCACTAAACAACTGGGCCAACCCTTGGACCAGAACTAATTTATCAAGGTACATGACTTTTGGGGAGATCTCTTGGCAGCCAACCAGCCAGCCTTCCCTGAAAACACCTTTGTGTGTCACAAACACCCATTTTCCATCCAACAGCAACACAAGTTCCTAGTGATTTGTTGGTAAGGAGGAATTTAGATAACTGCCCTAAAGACACCATTAGGACCTAAACAGCTTTGAGCCAGTGAATTTAGGTTCCCCCAGAGCATTACTTTCTTCACATGTAGATGAAGGCTACCTGCTTCAGAGTCACTGAGGCACTTATTAAAATTCATATTCTCAGGCCCTACTTCAGACACATAATCAATATCTGGGGTTAGGACCAGGAATCTAGATATTAAAAGGATACCCATGATGATTTTTTTGTGCATTTTGTGTGAGAACAATTGCCATGGAGGTGGAAGAGAGTGATTGGATTTACACATGAAAGAAAATCTCTAGAATCTTTCTCCCTCTTCCTCCTTCCAGACCCAAGATATTGCCTTCTTTCTTTAAAAATGTTTTTGGTTGTTCATGTCAAGATGGCACCAAAAACAGGTTCTAGCCAGAGGATTGCAGTCAGAGAGGGTCTGGAATGAACCAGGGTCTTGCTGAAGAGGTATGGTGAAAAGCAGAGGGCTCTTAAAGTTGGAGCCTTCCTAGTCCACTTCCCATTCCTGGTATGCTGAGCCTGGACTGGAAACTGGTCCCTCAGGACTCTGGCCCACACAGTCAGCAGAGCACAGGCACCACTCTGTGGCTTGGAAGACCATGAGGAACTACATGGATGGTGGTCAAAATGAGAAAAGACATGTGATTTGATAGAAGTGAGGATGCTGAAGAGTCTCTTAACTCTTCAAACTTCACTTACTCCTCTGATCAGTGGTGGAACACAATTTCCATAGTATGAAGGCAGAATGGTAGAGTAGAAAAAGCAATAAAGATTGGCATTGAAAGACCCAGCTACAGCCATATGCTAGCTGTATGACATCAGGAAAGGAGACTGACTCTGAACCTCAATTTTTAACTCCAAAATGGAGGTGTTAAAAATTTACCTTTTGGAATTGGTGAGGACATTAAATAGGATAATTTATGATAAGTTTCTGGACTGGACTCCAGAACAATAAACGTGTTCAACAGCCCCTTAAAGCCATTGTTCCCAAGGCTTTCCATGCCCTCTGTGATCCATCGCTGACACAGATCTCCCATCTTTTATTTTCTCTCCTCTTACACCTGGATCTCCAATGAATACCAGAGAAGGGAAACAATGCTAATTGTGGACATATTAATTCATGTTACTTGGCAATTTTTAATTCTTGTCTTACTGATGCCACCAGCTGCCTTACTGTGCTGTTCTACTCAGATCTCTAATCCTGCCTTGCTCATCCTCAGAGAAGATAGAACTGGACCTTTTCTTTCCTCCTTTCTTTTCTTTCTCCCCTTCTGTCCTTGAACCTTCTTCCTGCTCCTTCTGAGATATCCCTGAATAACCCCTTCATTTTGTTTCCATAGACTCCTTGACTTTTATCCACAAATCCATTCATTGGTCTCCCAGTCCCCCAGTCTAAACACTGGCCTTCTGGCTACCATACCACCCGCCTTCTTCTCAGCACAGACAAACATCTGCACTATGCTTTTGTAGTTCTTTTTATGACCAACTCCTTGAGTTCTTGCTGTCTGGCTTTTGTCTTCATCCTGACATTAAAGTTGCTCATGAGTGACTTTATAATTCTCAAACCAGTAGTCTCTTTTCAGTTTTCTTCCAGTGTAGTAAGAGAATAAAAGGAAGCAAAGAGAGAGAGAGAGCAAGTGGGAACTTCTACTGAGCAGCCAATATTTCTGGTGGTGTAGTGCCTAAGGCATTTGACTGCTAACCAGAAGGTTGGTAGTTCCAACCACCAGCCACTGCACAGAAGCAAGACTGGGCAATCTACTTCAGTAAAGATTTACCACCTCATCCTCACAACTGGTACACCATTCAATCCTCAGCCTATTTGGCTATGAGACCAGAAGAACTAGATGGTGCCCAGCCACCACTGCCAACCACTCAGAGGGGGATTTCTGTAGGAGATCCTGGAGAGAGAGGGAGAACAATGTGGAACAAAACTCAAAATTATTTGGGAAAAGAAAAGTAGGGGGACCAGGTTGCTGGTCTGATAGAGCCTGGTGGAACCACTGAGACTATAGTCCCTAGCTGCCCTTCAGGTCTGGAATTGAACCAACACCTGTGGCTTCCAGCCAAACAAAAGACAGGCATATGAGTTGAATATGTACCTAAGGTAGATACACTCCTTGGAGAGAAAAATCATGGGAGAAAGAAGGGCTGTTTATGCACAGGGAGACAGTTCAGGGAGCAGGAGTGCATGGAGGGATGGACACAGGAAAGAGGTAACTATTGGGAGGAAGTGGGAGGGGAAGCTGTTGCATTGTGGTAAATTTTAGTCAATGTCATGAGACAACGTGTGTGTGAACTGCTGTATGGACAGTGAATTTGCTCTGTAAACTTTCACCCAAATCACAATTAAAGAAAAAAAAAAAAAAAGATTTACCACCTCAGAAGCTCACTGGGGGTCACTCTAATTTAGAAACAGCTGGATGACAGTGAGCTTCATTTTGCATTTGAGTCTGGACATAAGTTAAATAGTAAAAATTAAGGTTAAAGGCTCAGGTTGCAGGTAATATTCAGAATTTTAAATGCCATGCTAAGGATTTTGTGCTTAATTTGGTAGGCAATTGGAAGTCTGAACAGAGAGGTCATTTGTTATCAATGATCAGAGCTGATCATGATCTGACCCACACCCCTCACCAGATTATTTCACTCTCTGTGCCTCAGCTTTCTCACCTGGAAAGTTAAGACAAAGATAAGAGCAGCATCTGTCCTCTGGTTGTCTGCAAGGCCTGCCAGTTCTATCTCCAAACCATACCCTGAATTTTCCCAGCTCTCTCCATCTAAGCTGTGCTCTCTAGTTCTAGCCCATCACATCTTGCCAGATAAAACTGCAGCTTCCGATGTGGCCTCAGGCTTGCCCTTCTCTGTTGAAATTGGATTACACCCCAGCCCCCAACTTCAACCCTTTGGTGTCTGACCTGGCTTTTCATGTGAAACCCCAGCTCTGTGCAGCCAAGCCTATGGTACCTAGGTGATGTGGCCCGTACCCACATCTCCATCCTCACTCCCAGCCCTCACATTCCAGGCTCAAAGGCCTCCTCTTGTGTCCTCTAGTGCCCAGTCAGTTGGATCTCAGGGCCTTTGTGCCTGTTCTTGTTTCTGCATGAACTGTCCTCCCCCACACCCTCTTGGTGCCTGTCCTTCAGATTTCTGTCTAAAAGCTCACTGCCATCAAGTCTAATCCGACTCATAGCGACCCGTCCTTGGGTTTCCGAGGTGGTATCTCTGCAGAAGTAGATTGCCCAATCTTCCTTCTGAGGAGTGGCTGGTGAGTTTGAACCGCCAGCCTTCTGGTGAACAATCAAATGCCTTAGGCCCTATGCCACCAGAGCTCCCTCAGATCTCTGTTTTTCTATGGAAATGTCACCTCATCAGAGATTCCTTTGAGTAGGGGCCTATGGTATTCACTATCACCATCCCATTTGTTTCTTTATTGTCTCAACACAATTTAAAATTTTGTATTTATTTTCTGGTATATTTATTTATATTCCGTCTTCCCCACTATGCTTTACTCTTCCCAAGGGCAGGGATCATGTCTTTTTTTTAAATTCACCACAATAGCCCCAGTATCTAGCACAAAGTAAGGGATTCATTAAAAACTGAGAGGCTGAATGAATGGAGCCCAGCAGGAACTATGCAATCCCTTCCTTCCATGTTTCTCACTCACAGATGAAGGTGCTACCTCAATATAGAGCTAGCTCCATACCTGAACAGGTAACTTTGCTAACAGTGTGAAATCCTTATAAAGACCAAATCTACATGGTTTACTGCCAAAGCAGAATCAAGTTCAGAAAGCCTAGTTTCCTAAGCAAAAGTAATAAAATTGTTGTTGTTGTTATTTGTATGTGCCATTGAGTTGGACCCAACTTATAGTGGCCACTCCTTGGGTTTCTGAGGCAGTATCACTACAGAAGTAGATTGCCCAACCTTCCTTCCAAGGAGTGGCTGGTGGATTTGAACTGCCAGCCTTCTGATTAACAGTCAAGTGCCTTAGGCATCACACTACCAGAGCTCCCAGTAATAAAATAGGAACTGCATCTAAAACATACCAAAACAATTATTCACACAGTATCTCCAAAAAATTCCTGTCCATATTTACCTTCTACTCTCATATTCCATTGCTGCTCTCCTCATATACTCCCTAACCAAAACCAAATCCTCTTCTTCCATATCCAATCCACATGGACATTCTGTCTCTCTTCCTCCTCCACCCAATATCTCTCTCTATATATATATGTGTGTGTGTGTGTGGAGGGGTGCATACATATATATGTATATATATTATACATGCATTCAAATACATACATTCTATTTGTGTGTGTATATATGTCTATTCTACATATGGAGTACCCAGGTGGTACAAAGAGTTAACATGCTCAGCTGATAAGCCAAAGGTTCAAGTCCACCCAGAGGTACCTCAAAAGAAAGTTCTGACTATATGACCATGAGACCAGAAGAACTAGATGGTACTGGCTACCACTGTCAACCACTCAGAAAGGGATCAGTGCAGGAGATCCCTGATAGAGTGGGAGAGCAATGTGGAACAAAACTCAAAATCATTTAAAGAAAAAAATAAATAAATAAAAAACAGACTTACTGGTGTGATAGAGCCTGGTGAAACCCCCGAGACTACAGCCCCTAGTTACCCTTCAGTCCTGGAATTGAACTCACTCCCATGGCTTCCAGCCAAACAATAGATAGGCACAGAGGGTAAACATTTTCCTTAGAATGCTCAATCATGGGAGAACAGAAGGGCAATATTTGCACAGGGAGATAGCTCAGGGGGCAGGAATGCATAGGAAAGAAGGACACAGGGAAAAAGTAACTACAGGGAGGAAGTGGGAAGAGAGCTGTTACATTGTGGGGATTGCAGTGAATGTCATGAGACAAAAAGTGTATGAACTGCTGTATGGAAAATTAATTTGCTCTGTAAACTTTCACCAAAATCACAATATAGATAAATAAATAGAGAGGACTGGCAATCTACTTCCAAAAAATCTGCCATTGCAAACTCTATGAGCATAGTTCTATGCTGACACACTTGGAGTCTCCATGACTCACAGTTGACTCAACAGCAACTGGCTTATTATATATACATGCATATGTATTCCCTCTCTCTCTCTCTCTCTCTCTCTCTCTCTTTCTCTCTCTCTCTCTCCCTTGCACATACTGACTGCATATATTGTACTGCATGACTCCAGGGTTCTAATCTCCTTTTATTGTATAGATCAGTTTAGCTTTTTCTCTAGCATGAAATCTCCTTTTTTAAGAGGAGAAGAGTTCATCAAAGATGGTCCAGAAATTACCAAAATCTCTTTGGCCAGCTTGGGGAGGTAAGAAAATCTGTCAACATGCCCATATTAAAAATGTTTGCCCTCTCACGTACAACTCACAGCAGACTTCAAATTGATTAATGTAGTCTCCTTGGTAGTTTCTTGGGCGATGCATAAATTGTATTGGTCAATTTGTTAATGGAAACTATAGACGAGTAGTCTGTGTGACTCAAGGAGTAATGGTCTATTGTCTGTGCTGAGAAACTTTTGGCTGAGGAATGGAAAGTAGGATCTTTATCTTTCCCACATATTTCAGCCAAGTGAGAGAGTCTCTGGGCTCAGAGTTAAGACAGGAAGAGGCAGTGGAAATACAAAAATGAATGCAGACATCAACTGGGATCCTAAACTTGGCCCCGTTATAAAGTAGTCAGCTAGAATAAATTGAATTCTGGGCCTGATTTTTTAAGTTATGCTATTTTTCCATATATTATCTGCTGTTATTAAGTGTTGCCGATAATTTGTATCCTTGATGTATTTATTCATTCTTGAAAAACTGTAGTTTCCCTGCTCTGAGTGGCATATTCCATTCTTCTTGGCTCATCTGAGGAGAAAGAGAAAGAAATGCAAGAGGTTGAAATGAGAAAAGGACAAATCTGTTTTCCACTCTCATTTTAAACCTGAGTAACTTGAACAAGGCAATTACTTTCCCTGTACCTGAATTTTTCAATTTAAAATGGAGTTAGCAATATCTGTCTCTTACCTAAAGTCCCAGAGGTAATGAAAAGAAGTTGAATCCACTTTCCAGAAAGATCTTTACAATAAAAAGAAAAAAAAAAAAAAAAAAACATTGCACCTAGAAAATGTAAATTTTCTACATCTTTGACAAGCCATGGCCATATACATTTGATACTTACTTGAGATTAACTTGATGCTAGATTTTATTTAGGAGCTCTGGTAGCATAGTGCCTAAGGCACTTAACTGCTAACCAGAAGGCTGGCAGTTCAAACCTACCAGCCACTCCTCAGAAGGAAGATGGAGCAATCTACTTCCGTAGTGATACTGCCTCGGAAACCCAAGGAGGGGTCCCTATGAGTTGGGTCCAACTCGATGGCACATAACAACAACAACAGACTTGATTCTGTCATATCAAAAAGTTTCTGGCTATTTTTTGTGGGTTCTGTGCTAAGATTTGCCATGTTGGGAGGAAATTCTTTCAGGGCACAGCAAGGAGAGTGGGCACTAGCATCCATGCCAACCAGACTTGGGGCATAGATGGTTATTAGTCACAGGCTATTGTAACTAGAACTGTTTTGATTATTTTATGTTCCTTAGACCTAGAGACTAG
Organism: Orycteropus afer afer; assembly: GCF_000298275.1. Lineage (NCBI taxonomy): Eukaryota > Metazoa > Chordata > Mammalia > Tubulidentata > Orycteropodidae > Orycteropus > Orycteropus afer. The sequence continues at coordinate 388,955 of NW_006922335.1, forward strand.
AGAGAGTGTAAAATACAAGGCAACACCCACATTCATGGTGCAAATTACTTATTTCAGGAAATGTTTACTCATATCAGTTGGCACTGAATGAAACAGTTTCTGAAAAATATGCCATCAAGATTAACTGCATTTAAAATGCTTGACAGGACGATAAAGTACAAGCTTCAGTTCTGCATGGATCTGAGGCCTTCTTAACTCAGTGGTTATCACAGCCAGGAGCCCCAGAACAGAAGCTCATCCCAGATCGGCCCTGCTTACTGATCTATCAAGGACTGACTGGTAGCGGTCAGCTAACCCAGTCCCGAGCAAGGCGTAACACAATAGAGTTAAGAATCATCTAAAGAGGTTGAAGGTGTGGATGAGTTCTATCAATAAAACATTTATCAATGCCCACTGCTACTCCAAGCAAACACATCACAGCTGTCTGCAGTCCATAACAACAATCAAAAAAAAAAAAATGTCATCAAGTCCATTCCAACTCATGGTGTTACAGAGTAGAAGTACATTCCATTGGGTTTTCTTGTCTGTGATCTTCACAGAGGCACAGCACCAGACCTTTCTTTTGCAGTGCTGCTGGATGGGTTTGACTGCAAACCTTAATTAATAGTCAGTACAAATTGTTTGTGCCACCCAGGATCTATAGACTGTAATGCGACGCAACACAACCACTGCTATGGAGTCGGATCCGACTCATAGCAACCCTTTGTACCACTACGAAAGTAGATTGTCCAACCTTCCTTCTGAGGAGTGACTGGTGGGTTTGAACCACCAACCTTCTGGTTAGCAGTCAAATGCCTTAGGTACTACACCACCAGAGCTCCGCTATAGACTGTAATAGTGTTATAAACCCAAGGAGGTTTGCAAAGCTCATGTATACTGGTAAAGGCTAGATGAAAACACGTACTGGGAAACTGCACCATAACACAATAAGGGGTGGGTAGATGCATACAAAGAATTCAAACACATAAACTGTATGCTGCTTTATTGCTAGGTTACTGAAATGCCAGTAAACCTAAATGAAATGCTGATTGGTTCAGGTGCCAGCTGCAGTTTGGTGTCACCTGGGGGCAGCCGTCTGCTTGGACCTTAATATCTGGGCTCTGTGACTGTCTGGTGGAGCAGACAGGGGTCTGCAAGGAAGGGTCGCTGTGAGTCAAAGCTTGACTGCAGTGAGTTTGGTTTGGTTTTCTTGGTAACTGTCTGGAAGGAGCTCTGGTGATGTAATTGTTAAGGAATGTGGCTGCTAACCAATAGGGTGGCCATTTGAATCCACCAGCTGCTCTGCAGAAGAAAGATGGGGCATTCTGCTTCGGTAAAGATTTACAGCCTTGGAAACTTAATGAGTATCACTAAGAGTCAGAATTGACTCAACAGCAGTAAGTTTGGTTTTGGTTTGGTGACCGTCTGGGACTTCAGAATAGCCAAGAAGTTCCAGATGATGTTGTTATCTACCAGAATGGGAAGGAGCTCTGCTGGTATAGTGATTAAAGCATTCAGCTGCTAACCATAAGGTTGGCTTTTCAAACTCAGCAGCCACTCTTCAGGAGAAAGTAAAGATTTACAAACTTGGAAACCCTAAGGGGCAGTTCTGCTCTGTCCTATAGGGTCACTATGAGTCAGAATAGTTGCTAAAAGAACTAACAGATCTGTCCTGGAGGAAGTGCAGCCAGAATGCTCCTTGGAAGCAAGAATGGCCAGACTTCGTCTCACCTATTTTGGTCATATTGTAAGAAGGGACCATTCCCTGGAGAAGGATGTCATGCTTGGTAGGGTGGAGGGTCGATGAAAGAGGGGGAGGCCTTCAACGAGATGGATTGATACGGTGGCTGCGATGATGGGCTCAAGTATAGCAGGGATTGTGGGGCTGGCGCGGGATCGGGCAGTGTTTCGTTCTGCTGTGCATGGGGTCACTATGAGTCGGAAACGACTCGACGGCACTTAACAACAACAACAACAATAAATGAGTCAGAATCAACTTGATGGCAGTGGGTTTTTGGTGTACCAAGCTGGGATGAGCAAGCTGAGAACACAGCATAGAGTCAGGGTCCCTTTCTTGGTCTCCCTACTTCCTGCATTGGGTGATAGGGTCTCCCTACCCCCACATCCCACATTCTCACTCAGGGTAAGAACCTTATTCCACCAGAACTTCTGAGCTACCATCATCTCTGGCCAGCCCACTTGAGTCCCTCTGGAAACTACTCCCCTTCCTTCATTTCTTTAAAACCCACTAATATGGAGTTGTTGAATGATGCATACTTTATCGAACATTTTGTGAGTAAAATGAGGTAATTACAGCATAGGATAGGATTGTACTTTGTACGGCCCTGTCTCAAATGAGGATTCTCTCCCCTCCCCCCCTTTATCCCTCTCTCTCTCCCTCTCATTAACTATACTCTTGATTTTTTTCCCCCGCAGATCAATTCAGCATTTTTCACCCAACCCAAATTAGGCTTTTTGCCTTTTTCTATCTCAAAACACAGTAAGGTTCTTGGCTAAACCAAGGGTCATCTACTGTTCCTCTCTCAGCAATGTTAAGTCTGTAAGACCTCAAGGGTGATTGTTTGTGTTTTTTGTTTGTTGGTTTGTTTTTAACATATTCACTCAATCAAAATTTCAGGCAAGCTATCACCCACCTGTCTACACACACACACACACATGCATACACACACACTACTGCTACTCCCACCCCCACCCTGTGCCCACTCCCCACTACCCTTCACTGCCCCAAGACCAATTGGAGGGAGGAGGATATGGATGAGGAAGCTTGGTTTCTTTGTGCTGTAGCCCAGTGTTTAAATATCCCTGGTTAGAGCATTTCCAAACTCTAGCTCCCACTCCTGACATTGCAACCTCTTTGGGACCTTTCCCTTTGCCTGAGAGAGCTGACCAAGAGGAAATCTGAGACAAGGATATAAGGCCCTGGCAGATCCACAGTGTCCACCACTAAACTTCCTCATTTCCCAATAGTCAGTCAACCTGCTCTAGCATGGATACTGACCACACCTCAGCAATCTAATCTACCCCTGACCTCTAGTTGCCAAAAACAGAGAGTAAGTGCACATCCTCATCCTCCTTCCCCTCAGAGACATGCTCCCCAGAGTCCTCCTTCCTCTAGCCCCAGATGGTTTTCCTTATACCCTCTGCTTCCTCCTGAGATGTGAGTTCCTGAGACAGTCCTCAGCCCTTCTTTCTCCTTATGCCTACCTACATGCTCTCATCTGCTCATGGTGGTTGAACACATGAGGGCTTCCAAATCTAATCTCCAGCCCTGACCTTTGATCCCAGCTCCACATCCAGATGTCCAATTGTGTCTTAGTTCCCTTATGCTGCTTAACCAGAAACACCACAGGCGGATGATTAAAGAACAGGAATTTGTTTTCTCAGAAGTTCAGAAGTCAGAAATCAGGACATGGCCCTATGAGGAGGTCCTTCCTTATCTATTTCAAAGCATCTAGTAGCTGCCAGCAATCGACATTCCCAGGCTTACAGATACATCTGTCTGTCTTCCTATCCACTTTGTGTGTGTCTGTGTCTACTCTGCTCTTTTTATAACTCAGAAGTGATTAGGTTTAAGATCCACCATACACTGGTATGATAGCATTCACAGAACAAAAGAAAAGTCCCTGCTTACAAGTAGGATCATATTTACAAGTACAGAGGTTAGGATTTCAACACATATTGGGGAGTGGAGAGGAAAGTTCAATCCATTACAATCAGCATGTCCAAAGTCAACTTACTAACTTCTCCAACAAGCATGCTCCTCCTCCTTATTTCTTCTTCCCCATTCATTCAGGCCAAAAGTCCAGGTAAATGACTCCCTCGGCCACAAAGTTCCAGTTCTTCCTCCCAGCCACAGTCCTACTGGAATCCATCACTCTGCATGGATGGTCCTCATCACTTCCTGCCTGCATCCCTACATAGCACCCTCCAGGCTTGCCCACCTCTAGCTTTGAGGACATCTGTCCATGCTCCACTGCCACCAGAGTACAAGTACCTGATCATGTCACTCCCCTTTTTAAAGCCATTGCAAGGTTTCCCACCAACTTCATAATGATTTACCAACTCCTCATCCTTTCATAAAATGCCCTTCATGTTTTGGCCTCTAACCAAGTCTCCTGACACTTCCTCACATGGCCGTGTTCCATTCAATCCAAATCATATAATAGTGTCCTCATCATGCTTTGTTCCTCCCTCAGTCCCTTTGCACCTACTGTCTTCCCTACTTGTAGCACTTAACTCTTATTTGTGTATCAAGGCCTAATCAGACAGCACCTCCTCCAGGATGCTTCCCTGACAAGGTTGGTTGAGCATCCTATTTCAGCATTCCCATTATCATCCATACCAAACAATCCATACATTTAGTAACAAAACATCTATGCTGTTGTATTTAGTTGTTGTTGTTATGTGCCATTGAGTCAGACCTGACTCATAGTGACCCCTCCTTGGGTTTCCGAGGCAGTATCCCTACGGAAATACATTGCCCAACCTTCCTTCCACGAAGTGACTGGTGGGTTTGAACCACCAGCCTTCTAGTTAGCAGTCAAATGTCTTAGGCACTATGCTACCAAATTTTTTTTTTTTTTTTATAGTTACATGTGTGTGTGTGTGTGTGTGTGTTGTGTAAAGACCTCCTCAACCGCATCCCCCTCCTCAATGTCTTCACTGCCCATGAATAGTTAAACACTGTCAGTCACTTCCCATGTTGGATTCTGTGGTAGTTACATTTGTATGTCAACTTGGCTGGGTGTGGTTGATTAGCTGGGCAGCTGGTAGTAGTTATTCCCCATGATGATACTGGCAATTAGCTCCATGGTATCATCTACCACAAGCAGCTGAGTAGCCTTTGGAATGTGGTCTGCTTCCTGTACATAAGGAGAAGCCTTGGGAATGGTCTCTAGCCTATGGCATGCTTGGACCCTGCATGTAGCCATGTCATTGCTCAGCAGCCTGCTATGCTCTGCTGACCTTGGGACTTACAATGGACTTAAGTTAATGGCCTGCCGTGTGGTTTGGTAACATCAGGACTGTGCCTTTTTACTTGTCAACCTTGGGTTTATCAGTCTTAGCAGCCAGCAGCTGCCTGAATGAAGAAAACCTTCTAGCTCCAGTGGGCCAGGAGCAGGAGGCAAAGCTGAACCCCCAAGTTTGAGGGCTTTCACTCAGCCCCTAGAGCCTGGCACTTTGAACTCAGACTTCTAGCCTCCCAAGCTGTAAGGAAATAAATTCCTGTTTGTTAAGGCCATCCCGTTTGTGGTATAATTCCTGTCAGAGTGGCCCTAGGTAACCAGAACAGACTCCTTGATGCTTTCTGCTCATGGGCAGACTACAAGCAATTTGAGAAGAGACCAAAAACTGGAACTCTTTTCTGTCCCTAGTCCCCAACAGGGTCAAGTATATAATCAGTGCTGAGTAAACACTTGCTGAATTTTTCAATTAGTAGGTTGCAGTCTTTGCCCATTTCCAGGGGTATTGTAAGAGATTTGGGGTTTGGTCCTGATGCCTAGAAGTTAAAACAACCAAGAAATACATGGATTTTGCTTTCTTTTATCTGCAAAGAACAATTTTTTTCCAGGAGAAAAAAAGATTAGGTAGTTGTCTAGCACCATGCTGTAAGAAGAAGACAACCTGAGAGGCATTCTGAGGAGGGACAGGAGGGTGAAGCCTCCCAGCACCATATATATATATATATATATATATATATATATATATATATATATATAGGATCCCAGCCAGAGAAGACTGAAATACAAAGAGAGCCCTGAGGACCATGGCTACAGGACCATTCTAAGGGGGCAAATTCAGCTTGTTACTTGTTGCCTAAGATAAAGTAATGAAGGCTGTAGAATGACAGGTCTTCACTCAGTGTAGGGAGGAACTGCAGCTTCTTGGCAACAAGAGGCTCTAACCTTATGATTTTTAGCCTAGGCTACACAGGATCACAGCTTCTGAGACTTCAATGCCCAGCCGCACTGCAAGGCAACTAAATCAGAAGCTCTAAAGGGGTATTCAAGCAATTTTCCAATGCTCCCCCAAGTAATTCCATTGTGCAGCCCAGACTGAGAACTGTGTGCTTCAAATGTGAATGTGTGTGTGAATCAAAGTAGCAGGGAATTTGTTAAAAAATTCACTCTGGATAGTTCTATCTGGGCTGAGGCCCGAGAGCCTGCATCTCTAATAAGCTCATGGTATTATTGATATAGCTTGTTTCTAGAGGTAGTGAGCCAAATACCACCGAGAGTATTCAAGAAGCTGGATGATTACTTTGTATGGATACTGCAGAGCAGGTTAATGCTCTGGATAGGAGTTTGGATTAGATCAGTGGCCATCAGTCTTTCTGGAACAGCTACAGTATTTATCTCCTCTCAAACAAAATCATGCACAGAAAGCCAATATATAAACCCAGCAAAGCACAGCTGTTCAGTTAGAGTGAAAGTGCAAAACTCAGAGCCCTGCCCTGTTGGCATATTTGTTTCTCTACCCCAAGGCACTGGTAGCGTAGTGCCTAAGGCACTTGCCTGCTAACCAGAAAGCTGGAGGTTCAAATCCAGTAGCCACTCCTCAGAAAGAAGGTTGGGCAATCTACTTCCATAGTGATACCACCTCAGAAACCCAAGGAGGAATTGCTATGAGTTGGGTCTGACCCGACGGCACATAACAATGACACCACCCCAAGGCAACTAAAGCTTCCATGAAGTACATTATGAAGACACCCTCAAAAACAAACCAAACAACAACCAAAAAAAAAAAAAAAAAAGGAGGAAAAGACTAAATTGTATATGTGAAAAACATTAAATTGGCCAAAAAAAAAAAAAAAAATCAAACCCATTGCCATCAAGTCGATTCTGACTCATGGGGAACCCAAGTATAAGAGAGTAGAACAGCCCCATATGAGCTTCACATAAACAGATCAGCAGGCCTGTAGACAAGTATGTCATTGTTGTTGTTAGGTGCCGTTAAGTCAGATCTGACTCATAGCAACCCTATGTACAACAGAATGAAGCATTGCCCAGCCATGCTCCATCCTCACAATCCTTGCTATACCTGAGCCTGTCATAGCAGCCACTGTGTCAATCCATCTTGTAAAGGGCTTCCCCTTTTTCGCTGACCTTCCACTTTGCAAAGCATATCCTTCTCTGAAGAATGATGCCTCCTGACAATATGACCAAAGTAGGTGAGACGAAGTCTACCCATTCTCACTTCCACGGAGCATTCCAGCTGCACTTCTTCCAGGACAGATTTGTTAGTTCTTCTGGCAGTTCATGGTACTTTCAGTATTCTTCACCAACAACCCAACTTAAAAGGATAAACTCTTCTTCAGTCTTCCTTATTCATTGTCCAGCTTTGACATGCATAGAAGGCAATTGAAAATACCATGGCTTGGCTTAGGTGCACCTTAGTCTTCAAAGAGACATCTTTGCTCTTCAGCACTTTAAAGAGGTCATTTACAGCAGATTTGCCCAGGGCAACATGTCATCTGATTTCTTGACTGCTACTTCCATTGGTGTTGATTGTAAAACCAAGTAATATGAAATCTTTGACAGCTTCAATCTTTCTCCATTTATCATGATGTAGTTTATTGGTCCAACTAGATGGCACATAACAACAACAACAACAACAGTTTATTGGTGCAGTTGTGAGGATTTTCATATTCTTTATGTTGAGGTGTAATCCATACCACAGACTGTAATCTTTAATCTTCATCAGTAAGTACTTCAAGTCATCTTCACTTTCAGCAAGCAAGGTTGTGTTGTCTGCACATCTCAGGTTCCCCCATCCTGATGATGCATACTTCTTCATATAGTCTGGCTTCTTGAATTATTTACTGAGCATACAGACTGAATAAATATGAGGAAAGGATACAACCCTGATGCACACCCTTTCTGATTTTAAACCATGCACTGTCTCATTGTACTGTTCTAATGATAGCCTCCTGGTCTATGTACAGGCTCCTCATGAGCACAATTATGTGTTCTGGAATCCCCATTATTCTCAATGTTATCCATAATTTGTTACAATTCACACAGTCAAAGACTACTCCATAGTCAATAAAACACAAGCTAACACCTTTCTGGTGTTCATTGCTTTCAGCCAAGATCATCTAACATCAGCAATGATATCCCTCATTCCACATCCTCTTCTGAATCCAGTTTGCACTTCTGGAAGTTCCCTATCAATATACTACTGCAATCGTTTTTTAATTATTTTCAGAAAAATTTTGCTTACATGTGATATTAATGATATTATTTGATAATTTCCACATTCTTTTGGATCACTTTTCTTTGGAATGGGTAAAAATATGAATATCTCCCAGTCAGTTGGCCAGGTAGCTGTCTCCCAAATTTCTTGGCATAGATGAGTAAGCACCTGCAGTACTGCATCCATTTGTTGAAACATCTCTATGGGTATTCCATCAATTCCTGAGGCCTTGCTTCAGTGCAGCTTCAACTTCTTTCTTCATTGCCATTGATTTTGATCATATGCCATCTCTTGAAACACATGAACATTGACCAATTCTTTCTTGTACAGTGACTCTGTGTATTCCTTCCATCTTCTTTTGATGCTTTCTTGCAACATTCAATATTGTGCCCATAAAATCTTTCAGTATTGCAATTCAAGGCTTGAGTTTTTTCTTCAGTTATTTTAGCTTAAGAAATGCCAAGCATGTTCATCCCTTTTGGTTTTCCAACTCCAGGTCTTTGAACATTTTATTATAATAATTTACTTTGTCTTCCTGAGCTGCTCTTTGAAATCTTCTGCTTAGCTCTTTTATCTTGTCATTTCTTCCATTTGCATTAGCTACTCTCCAAGAGCAAGCTTCAGAATCTCTTCTGACATCCATCTTGGTCTTTTCTTCCTTTCCTGACTTTTTAATGGCCTTTTGCTTTCTTCATGGATGATGTTCATAATGTCATCCCACAGTTCATCTGGTTTCAGTAATTGGTGTTCAATGTATCAAGTCATTTCCTCAGATGGTCTCTAAATTCAAGTGAGATATAATCAAGGTCATATTTTGGCTCCTGTGGGGTTGTTTTAATTTTCTTCAGCTTCAACTTGAACTTGCATATGGGCAGTTGATGGTCTGTTCCATAGTCAGCTCCAGGCCTTGTTTTGACTGAAGCTTCTCCACTGCCTCTTTCCAAAGATGTAGTCAATCTGATTCCTGTGTATTCTATCTGATGAGGTCCACATGTATAACAACAACTTATGTTATTGAAGAAAGATATTTGTAATGAATAAGTCATTGGTATTACAAAATTCTATCATGTGATCACCAGCATCATTTCTATCACCAATGCCATATTTTCTATCTGTGATTCTTCTTTGTGTCCAACTTTCACATTCCAGTCACCAATAATAATCAACACATCTTGGTTGCATATTTAGTCAATTTCAGACTGCAGAAATTGGTAAAAATCCTCACTTTCTTCATCTTTGGCTTCAGTGGTTGGTGCGTAAACTTGAATAGTAGCATTAACTTCTAGACAAGTATAGTGGAACTTTAAAAAAAAAAAAAGGCTGTTGAGTAAATTCCAATGCATGGCGACCTCTGGAACAGAAGAGAACTTTCCCATAGGGTTTCCAAGGCTGTGATCTTTAGAGAAGCTGATTGCCACATCTTTCTCTTGAAGAGAAGCTGGTAGGTTCAAACTGCTGACCTTTCAGTTAGCAGCTGTGCTTTCAATCACTGCATCACCAGGGATCCTGGATATTATTTAATAAACCTAGATACTATTAAACAAACTTATTGAACTTGATTTCAAATGCTGAGGATTATTTCGGAAACTGGAACTGTTAATGCTTGAACAACGAGGTAACACCAGCTAGTGAAACAAGTAAACCTGGATTAGTGAGCATTAAAGTATTAAGGACAAGGGAATCTGTAGGATTTGGGGCAACGCATTCTGTTTTCAGCAAGCTTATCCTGTGAAATGTGTCAAAGCCTCACTGACTGCTTAGAGGAGTGAAGTAGAGAGAGCAAGGGCACGAAGCTGTTGTGAGCACTTTCCTTCTAAAAGTGATGACAAGTCCATCAGTAGGATTTAATGAGCAAAATCAATGTGCTGTGTCCCCCAGATGTCACACACCTGAGAGCCAGAAGCAGCCTGTCTACACAGAAGGGAAGTGGCCAGACTCTCTACTTTGTTGAATCTGTTTTTGTTACTTAAGAACCTTTCCAGTATCTTCAAATTGCAATTTTAAATATTCAGAGGGGACTGCATGAGCGGGGAACTGTAGGGCTTCACAAAGTGATTCAATGCAATCAGAGTATCAGTAAAGGAGAAAGAGAATTGAATTGAGTGATTCAGTGGGTTTTCCTTATTGGGAAAAAATCATTACCAAGAAGAAGCAGAGATTGTAACCAGAGTGAAAGAAAAAATCATTGGGTGACTTTTGTCCAGTGACAAGAAGCTGGTATTTGGGTCACAGACCTGTGCCCTAATCCCAGCTCCTCTTTTTACCAGCTATGTGAATTTGGGCAAGTGAATTAAACTGTCTATGCTTTGATTTCCTCTCTACTAAAAGGGATTATAATAGTATCTGCCCTATTATTTTTTTTTTGAGGATTAAATAAGATAATGCCAGTAAAATGCTTGGCATCCTGTCTATCATAAACACTCAGTAAAATATAACTACCACTTCTGCTCTTACTACTATCATCAATATTATTAATGCAGTGACCTATATAATAATTAGCTGTTTTCATTAGTAGTAGTATTTGGAATGCTGAGCCTCTCCATCACATTCACATTAGAAAAAAGGGGGAGGGGGGGCTATGACTAGCAAGGCATGCCAAGTATCCCCTGAGAAAAAAATCATCCTTTCTCAAAATTTGAATAACATATTTAAGTCTCCTACTTTGAAGGGACCTTGTTTCAAACAGAATAGGATAAATGTTGCTGCTGTAAGAAATAAACATCCAAATCTCAGTGGTTAAGACTGCAAAAGTTTATTCTTGCTCATGTCCCGCTCCAGTACAAGGCAGTTGACATCTCTCCCCTAAGCAGTGGTTCAGGGTCCTAGGAAATTTCTACCTGGAGATAAATGAGTCTTCTCCAAGCCATTATTCTAATATCCATGAGTCCCTTTGTCATATAGCATGGATTAGGGCCTTCACTACCCTGGTAGTTCTCATCTGAATGTACTAGTTGGCCTACATCCCTGCACCAAAATTAATCATAAGTTAGTAGTATGACAGGTATAAACTGGGTGGTTTATACCACTTTATACTCCTTTATTCTGGAGAAAATGCATTTATTAATACAGCCTAAGATCACGTTCATTTTTTGTGTGTGATGTTCAACTCACCATCAATTGGAATAGCCATAGATATACAAGTTCTGTCTTAACAATGTTTAGTCTTCTCTTTTCAATCTAAATACGAATCTTCATGATGGAAAAAGTCCAAAAGGAGTATATAAATTAAGGAGATTTGCTTGCCCTAGTTTATCTATTCATATCACCCATCCACTCTACGCAGGTGGTAAGCTTTCCTGAAGGGTGCCTTATAGTCTAAGCTTATTTGTAGCAAATTCTGAGCCAGATAGCTGACAAGACCTGCCCACTCCTGTTATTTTTCAGACTGACTCTCCCACCTCTTGTTGCAGGTACCACATCTGTGTCACTGTGCTGACCTACTTCCTCCCCCTGCTGGTGATTGGCTATGCGTACACTGTAGTGGGAATCACCTTGTGGGCCAGTGAGATCCCAGGGGACTCCTCTGACCGTTACCACGAGCAAGTCTCTGCCAAGCGAAAGGTGAGCAGGGATAGGCAGCACATAAACACCCTGACCCAGGCCACAAGCTGGCAAACAAGGAATGACGTAAACCCCAGAGTCTTAGAAGGCTCAGAGGCAAGAGGTCCAAAACATTCCTGGGTCTGAGCAAAGGTATAGGGAAGAGAGGAAATGCGAGGGGAGGGGAAGGGAAGGGAAGAGGAATATTTCTTAAGAGGATTTTTAACATGCACCTGAAGGCAAAGACATGAGCCACCTTTCTTTCTCCTTAAGAATAATTAAGGACCTCTGGTGGTGTAGTGCCTAAGGCATTTGACTGCTTACCAGAAGGTTGATGGTTCAAACCCACCAGCCAGTCCACAGAAGCAAGTCTGGGCAATCTATTTCAGTATGGCTTTACCACCTCGGAAACCCGAACGGGGTTGCTATGAGTTGGAATGGACTCATGGCAGTGAGTTTGGGAGTTTTGTTTTGTTTCGTTTTTTCCCAACCATTAAAACACACAAACAGAAAAGGAGAGACAGACACACATATACACATACATTTAACTGCAGAAGCGTTAAAGAACCATGCAGTCTTCTTTATTATTTATTTAACTTTTCAATAAATAATACATTCATGTCATTCAAACATCAAAAGTATTAAAAGGGACAAAGTTATAATGATGGAGACGAGATCAGAGGTTAGCGGGTTAGGGTTGAGGAGAGGGTCTGACTATAAAGGGGTAATTGAGGAGGAGTCTTTGAGCTAATGTTTCATAGAACTATACACACAAAAAAAAAAAAGTTAGTGCATGTAGAAACTGGCAAAATCCAAAACTACAACTGGAGTTTATTTAATAGTATTATACTAGCACCAATTTCCTGGTTTGGTAAAGCAGCATAACTATGTGAGATAATATTGCTGCAGGAAGTTGGGTAAAGTGTACCTGGGGACTCTGTGTTGTTTTTTATTTTTTAATTGTGATTTGAGTGAAGATTTACAGAGCAAATTCACTTTCCATACAGCAGTTCACACATACTTTGTCTCATGTCATTGACCATAGTTTACCACAATGCAACAGCTCCCCTCCCACTTCCTCCCCATAGTTACCTCTTTCCAGTGTCCTTTCCTCCATACACTCCTGCCCCCTGAGCTGTCTCCCTGTGCCTAAGCAGATATTCTTTCTCCCATGATTGTTCTCTCCAAGGAGTGTATCAACTTGAGGTAAATGTTCAACTCATATGCCTATATTTTGTTTGGCTGGAAACCACAGGTGTGGATTCAATTCCAGACCTGAAGGGCAGCTAAGGGCCATAGTCTGTGGTTCCACCAGGCTCTATCGGACCAGCAAACCTGGTCCCCACCTTTTTTTTTTTTTTCTCCAAATAATTTTGTGTTTTGTTCTACATTGTTCTCCCTCTCAATCAAGGATCTCCTACATAGATCCCCTTCCAAGTGGATGACAGTGGTAGCCGGGCACCATCTGGTTCTTCTGGTCTCATAGTTGTATAGGCTGCAGATCAGATGGTGTACCTGTCACTAGGACTAATTGTTTACAAGAATTTTGGTTTTCTTCATTCTTCTTTGCTCTGGATGAGGAGAGACCCATCGTTGCATCTAGATGGCAGCTTGATAGCTCTTAAGATCCCAGTCACTACTCGCCAAAATAGGAGGTGGAACAATGTTTTGTATAGTATGTAATGCCAATTGAGCTTGATGTCCCCTGTGACTATGGTCCCAAGCCCACAGGTTCAACTATGTGGTCCCTCTGGGTAGTTGGCTGTGACCAAGCAGTGACCACAACCTTGTCCCTTGTCAGCTCTACTATACACCTGGGAATTCTGATAATTTGCATAAATTTATAGGACCATTATCTGCCAACCCTATATATGTTCTTGGATACACTCTGCATTTCATAGACATACTTAATCATTTAGCCTGTCCACCCATCTATCCATCCATATATCCATGTTTTCCTTCACAGAAAAGGAAGTACTGTATGTGCAAAAGGGTTCATATTTGTGGTCTGTACCTCCCATTTACCTCTCTATGTCTTTCTCATCCTCAATGGTGCAAATTGGTCACTCACATCATATTGGTCACCAAAATCAATACTTATCTCTATCTATCTAATAGCCTTCCCTCACCTTCCCTCCCACCCCTGGTAACCAACAAAGAAAATTTCCTTCTATGGATAAACCTTTCCTTAACATTTACAATAACGGACTAATACAATATTTGTCCTTTTGTGATTGACTTATTTCACTCAGCATAATGTCCTCCAAGTT
>NW_006922335.1:409920-418273 GCF_000298275.1 Orycteropus afer afer
GTTTAACATGAAAAGTCTCATGCACACACTCAAGTACTCACACAATGGTAACCACTGGCATTTGTTTCTCCTTTATCCTTCTAGTTTTTTAGTGCACTTTGAGTCCAGGTAAATATTTATTCTTTTCTCTTCTCTTTTTTACCCATATGTAAATGCACACTCTTTTTCCCCTTGCCTTTTTCACTTAACAATAGCCACCAGATCTTCAAAAATCAATATATAAAGAGCTTCCTTTTTTTTTTTTTTTTTGGTATTTCTTCTGCATAATATTTCATAGTGTAGATGTTATGTAACACTTTTCTGTTTCTTGGGGAGAGAAAAGAAGTAGATTATATCACCAAGTGTTCATAAAACATTCTTTTAAATCTCCTTTAAAAATCCAACACTCCCTGAATGCGCTTCCTGCAGCTGTCTAAATCTCTTCCCCACTCCTTCCTACCTCTGAGTTTCTAAACCTAGCAGTGTACTCTGGCTCACTGGCTGGCTCCTCACATACTCCACTCCCTCTCTGCTTTCTCCCTCTTCCTGAATATTTCCCTCCTGAACATCCACTTACCTTTTCTCATTAATTTAACTTCCCTGAGCTCTGTGGTACAGTGGTTAGAGCTAGAGCATATAACTACTAAACAAAAGGCTGGTAGTTCAAACCAGCCACTCCTTGGAAGGAAGACTGGGCAATCTCCTTCCATAGTGATACTGCCTCAGAAACTCAAGGCAGGGTCACTATGAGTCAGATCCGACTGGACAGCAGTGAGGGTTTTTTTTGTTTGTTTGTTTTTTGTTTTTTTCAGTCCTTACACAGAAGCAGAGCATAACACAATGGTTTTGAAACTTGAATCCACACCAGAATCACCTTACGGGCTTGTCAAAAACAGATTGCTGGAACCCACCTCCAGAGTTTCTGATTCAGTCTGGGGTGGGACCCAAGAATTTGCATTTCTAACAAGTGTCCAATGATGATCATGATGCTGTCCTGGGCCAGCTCTGAGAACCAAAATCCTTTGACATTGCACAAAAACGATCCTCCCTTCTTTTTGACAAGACCCTTCCCACCTCACATTACAACATGCACATTGAGGATGTGGCAGAAGAGAGAAACATCCATGAAAGAAGATGCCTCACCTTCTCACCTTCTTGCCAGGTGGTCAAGATGATGATAGTAGTGGTCTGCACCTTTGCTATCTGCTGGCTGCCCTTCCATATCTTCTTCCTCCTGCCGTACATCAACCCAGATCTCTGCCAGGAGAAGTTTATTCAGCAGGTCTACCTGGCCATCATGTGGCTGGCCATGAGCTCTACCATGTACAACCCCATCATCTACTGCTGCCTCAATGACAGGTAAGGACTCTATCCCCCAACCTGCGCCTAAGCCCTCCCCAACCCTTCTGGCAAAGAAAGAGTAGGAATCAGGCCTTTGAGGACTTGACTCATTTCTGCTTACTCTGTCTTGCTGGAAACTGGTTTTAAACTGCAAGAAACTGGGTAGAGCTTCCTAGTTTGTATTATGGAAAACGGAGAGGAAATTGAGAAATCAGAGAAGGGCAAAGGTGCCCTGTAAGGAATAGTATTTCAGTGCCACATATGGCTGACTCAGCATTCTGACCAATCTCTCTCCCTCTCCCTCTCTCAATCTCTGTCTCTTTCTCTCCCTCCGTCCCTCCCTCCCTCTCTCAATGGATGCACAGCCCTCTCTGCACTGGATCTGTTGGGCAGAGTAAGTAAGTTCACAGGACATAAACTAAAGATAGATCTAGCTTTCAGACATGCTTTATATGAATCAATCACAGAGATTTTTAATTTTTTCTCCCTGGATTAGTTGGCCAGTGTTTTAAAATTGGATGATTTCACATAAAAATGTAGATTTCTGGCTCCTCTTGATAAAGGAAAAAAAAAAAAAAAAAAAACCTTTCCACCCTGTGCTTACATTCTTGCATGGCAACAATCAGCAGGTGCTAAGTAGTATGGTGACTAGTTTGCCACAGTCCCTACCACTCCCTCTTGTGTTACAGTCAGCTTTGCTTATTTAGGTCAGCTGTTCACTGTATAGGCAGATAGTCTATATATACTGCAGCAGAAGCCAACTTCAGACAAGCAAAAGAAGGAGAAACCCCTGAGGGATGTGGTCAGCAATAAGAATTCACCATGAATGCAGAATGTCCCCAAGAGGGAGCTGAGACACCTTACAGCAGCACAATACATCATCCAGAGCACAATCCCAGTCTATGTTGAGGAAAGGAGGTGGGAGAGGCAGGGAAAGGAACAAAATGCTTCTTACAGTCTTTGTATCCATCAGTCATCAGTCTATAAAATGTCTTCTGTGAATGAAACCTCAGGTACTATGAATTTGGAAAAAGATGCTTTCTTTTTTTTTTTTTTAACTTTTTGTTGTGATTTGGATGAAAGTTTACAGAGCAAATTGGTTTTCTATTCAACAATTCATATACATTTTTTTTTGTGACATTGATTGTAATCCCCACAATGTAGCAGCACTCTTCCCACTTCCTCCCGGTGTTTACCATTTCCTTTAGTCCTTCTTTCTTATCCCTTCCTGCCTTCTGGGCTTTACGCTGGGCAAATTCTGCCCTCTTGATCTTGTATTGTTGATTGTTCTAATGCGTATATACCTCCCTGGTGTTATTGTTCACCTTATAGGTCTATCTATCATTTAGCTAGGAGCTCTGCTGGCATAGTGCCTAAGGCATTTTGACTGTTAACCATGGTGAAGCTGGTGGTTCAAACCCACCAGCCACTCCTCAGAAGGAAAGTTGGGCAATCTATTTCCATAGTCATACTGCCTCAGAAACCCAAGGAAGGGTCGTTATGAGTCAGATCTGACTCAGTGGCAGTGCATTCCATTGGTTTGTATCATTTAGCTAAAACTTGAGTCATGGAGCTAAGTTCAGTTTCAGGCCTAAAGGGTATCTGAGGACCAGAGTCTCAGGGGTTCCCCAGTATCTATCAGACCAGTAAGCTTGGTCCTTTTTAATTATTTTTAGTTTTGTTCCACATTTTTCTCCCACTCTATCTGGGACCTCTTATTGTGATCCCTCCCAGAGTGCTCAGCAATGGTTGCCTGGCACCATCTAATTCTTCTGGTCTCAGAGTCATGGAGGCTGGTGTTCACATGATCCGTTAGGTGCTTTGTACCAACTGGTTCCTTGAAGCTTTCATTTTCTTCACTTTTCTTTGTTCTGGACAGGGAAATCCCAATAGTAAGACCTTAGATGCTTGCTCACAAGATTTTAAGACCCACTTGCCACCAAATTAGGATGTAGAACATTGTCCTTATGGACTGCATTATGCCAATTGACCTTGCTGTTCTTTGAGACTACAGTCCTGAGCCCCCAAATTCTGCAACTCACTCCCTCAAGTTTTTTGGTTTTGGCTAAGAAGAAAGACATTTTGGACAACCTGTCCAAATGATCTCTGTTCACATAATTTACATATTCATCCTCCTAAGTACCTGACAACCCTTTTTAGATTAAATCTCCTAGCCTGTCTTTAATTGAAAGTTGGTTTTGCTTGTTGTACAAACAGAGAAACTGAAGCATTCCCAAGGGATACGGTTAGCAAAAAGTCATTCTTCAATCTGTGAGCCACTTGAGGGAAAGACTGAGTCTTGGTCTGTTTTTATTGCCCAGTGACTAGCACAATAGCCTGCATATAAAAAACACCTGGTGAATTAACACAAAGTTGGTTGATCACACATCACAGGAGGCAGCAGAGCATGGCAGCTGCCCTCTGTAAGGCACCCATTTCACATGAACCTGGATTCTAATCCTGGATTGATTCCACCTTTAAAACTTTTTGGCCTTCACATCTCTAGCTGTCAACTAATTTAAAAAGACAGTAATAGCAGAGAATCAAACTTGGGTGCATTGGTGTGTTCAAGAGCTGATGTGGGGCTAGATGTCCCCTAAAGTGGCCCCCACAGTCACCTCTCAATTTGATTCCTCCCCAGGTTCCGTCTGGGTTTCAAGCATGCCTTCCGGTGTTGCCCATTCATCAGTGCTGGGGACTATGAGGGACTCGAAATGAAATCCACCCGATATCTCCAGACCCAAGGTAGCGTGTATAAAGTCAGCCGCCTGGAGACCACCGTTTCCACAGTGGTTGGTGCCCATGAGGAAGAGCTGGAGGATGGCCCCAAGACCATGCCTTCATCTCTAGACCTGACCTCCAATGGTTCCTCCCGCAGCGACTCCAAGACCGTGACAGAGAGCTTCAGCTTCTACTCCAACATGCTCTCCTAGATACAGATGCTTTCCACAGATGCAGCTACCCACCACCTTTTTCTTGTTTCACTTCGTGCATGGGTATTTCCTTGATCTGGAGACCATTAGAAACACCCTAACAATGGGACATGTGAAAAGGGTCAGAATGGTTCAGATGAAAACATTCCATCCAAGTGTCAAAAAAAAAAAAAAGATTCTCCTGTCTTTGATACCTTCATGTTGTGTGACTTACAGCAAATCATCAAACTTCTCTAAGCCTGTAAAATGATGAGAGAGTTGAGCTACATCTTCTCTATAGTTTATTCTGTGATTCTGCAAGTAACTTAAGCTGTAAGCAAATGCTCATTCAGGATGAATCCTGCAATGCATCAACAGATCAAATGGACTCATTTGCCTGTAGCCCCTATCTTACTTCAACAAATTCACTCCCAATCATGCTCAGATTGCCATGTCTTTAGGTGATGGGTCACTTCACACTATGCTCCTCTTGATGAGGTGAACAAAAGAAAGATCCACATAAAATCTGAAGGAAAGATTTAACCCTGACTTCTAAGCATCAAGAAAAGAAGACACACTCTGCTCCTTTTTAGCATATCAGTATTTCAGTATATTTAAACATTATGAGTCAGAATCAACTTGATAGCAATGGAGTTGCCTTGTGGGGAAAACATGAGAATGAGAGCCTCAGTTTCTGCATTATCTTCGCCCATGATTTTTCTGAGCCACTGACATGGGAAGGATATGTCCATTAATAGAAGCTAATGTCTTTTATGGACCAATGTCTATTACTGCTAAGTAGCCCTCTGCTTTACTTCACTTGTCTTTGAACTTCTCTTTCCTTATTTGTAAAACAATGAACCTGAAGTAGATCATCTAAATATCCCTCTGAATTTTAACACCCACTGGTTTAATGAGTCTATGATTTTTGTTTGTTTGTTTCACCAAAAAAGTGGTGGTTTGAAAGAGAATGAGAGCAGTGAGTCCAGTGACTAATACCCAACTCCTGGAGATTTGGCAACTGCTAAGAAGATCTGGCAGCATAGTGCCTAAGGCACTTGACTGCTAACCAGAAGGCTGGTTGTTCAAATCCACCAGCCACTCCTCGGAAGGAATATGGGACAATCTACTTCCGTAGTGATACTGCCTCAGAAACCCAAGGAGGGGTCGCTATGAGTCAGGTCCGACTTGACGGCACATAACAACAACAACAACAACAAGAATATATGTAAATATCCATACATATTCTCTACTGAATTACCCTAAAATGGTATGCATATGTCTTCTCCTGGAGGATTTGGCCACCTTCAGAGCTGACAACTTCGTACCCAAACCTGCATCTCTCCATCAGGCTGTAGCAGGCTGAGTTCTGCAGCTGATGTGAACTCCCTGCTCTGGAATTTTTTGGTATCTTGGGAAGGATATTATCCTAGATTCTTAACTTTATAGTAGTATAGGCATGTGCTCCAAAGCCCAGTGAGTAAGGAGGCTTTCCCCTGCAGTGGTTCCTCTGGGAAAAAAGCAACTGGCATTTTCCCTTCAAAGACTGAATCTTCCCTCCCTGTCCCATGGTTTCACTGGACTCCTACCTCTGTTGGAGTAGAATGACTCACTCCCTACAGGACAATGAGTCTGTCAAGACCATGCACTGAATTCTTCATGCCCTAATACAGCTTTAGTGTATCAGCAGGTGAATATGCAGTTTCTTTGTGTCTCCTAGCTCTGTGCTTTGCCCAGATGTGGCTAGAAACAGAAACTTCATGTGACATCCATACATGTCCTACTCATGGTTTGCACATGTCCTATGTCCATAGTGTTAAGGGACGAACAACTTGATCTATAGGGTTTACAGCCTTTATAAGCCCTGCTGGCTCTAGTCCACCCAAACCATTGGGGGAAGTTGTATAGCAACAGTATAAGCCAGAAAGACCCATAAGTCATATTCTTAGCATGGAAGGGATTAAACAAATTAAATAAAGCCAGTACAATGCAGATATATGAATGGAAGGCATAGTTTAGGAGCACAAAAGTCACTGTGTAAAATATTAGTAATATTTCTAATAGAGAAAAATACCACGTATGGATTATTCACTTTGGAAGAAGTACCTAAGAAGAAAGTGTCAAGGAATGGAGAATATTCTGTCCACAGAAGGAAAGTTAGAGTTGAATTCTACAAGTGTTTATTGAGCACCTGCTCTGGACATTACCCTGAGATGTGGAATACAGCTCCTCACACTCATGAGGACCCTGCAGAACTTACTGTAATACTTGCACTACTCATCCTTAGTGAATCCAGCCTGCCCAGCATGGGTGGAGGTAGCTGAGAAGCAGATTCTCCACAAGTTTCTAAAAGCCACACTAACAAGGTCAATCAAGTCAAAGGCTAGAAATTTCGGAGAGTCTCTTGCAAAGAAAGTTCCATGAGATAATTTCAAAAGAGTCACCAGTAAGTCCAGGGGCCCTATGGTGACATGGTTGAACAGCATCACCAGCAGCACATAATAAGATAATGGTCCTGGCCATTTCAAAGGTGGCAAAACATCACCTCAGAGAAAGCTCAGCAAGTCTTCCTCTGACATGTTCATTGATGTCTATTTAACTTTAAAACAATGTTGTCAGCTCCTACATGTGAAAAACACCATGATTTGCACTGTGTATGGGTCTCATTCCTATTACAGAAATGTGTCACCCAATGTTTTTATCTCATAAGTGTGTTTCCTTGATGCATTATCCAGGAGTAATAGAATATAAGATATCATGGGGCCATCTTTGTTATAGTACTTCCAAACTATGAGATCTAATAGCTGTCAATGTGTTATTTATACTGTGTCAATCTCCCTCTGCTCATTCTTTCTCATGGGATCACTGTAATTGGGACCATAGTAATTGAGGAGTGAGGAGGGAAACTTTTATGGGAGGAACTAACAAGTGAGAGTCCTTGTCCTGCTCACCCCCCAGCAGCATGCTAAGACATGATGGGTTGTCCTTTCTTTTGGAAGGACTGAGTAAAATCCTGGGAAAGAAGGACTCAGGAGCTGATCTCTTGACCTGGTTTTAGAGAAGAGTAAAATGAAAAGAGATGGTTCCTGAAGTTTCTAGGTTTTCTAGCCTGGGATTTTGAAAAGAAAGTCTATACAGAAATAAAGTATATGTTTGAGCAGCACATGCCTGTGTCTCATCTCTAGGGAACCTAACCACACTATGGGGGCTGGATGGGGTGGTGCTAAACCAGTTGCTATTGAGTTGATTTGGATTCATGAGACTCTACATGTGACAGAGTAGATCTGAGTTCCACAGGGTTTTCAATGGCTGATTTTTTCAGAAGTAAATCTCTGGGCCTTTTTTACAAGGTTTCTTTGGATAGACTCAAACCTCCAACCTTTCAGTTAGCAGCTGAGCACACTTAGAAACCCAAATATCTTGTATAGCCAAAACAATGGAACCTAACATCCAGCAAACTTCCAACTGTGATGAAATGGGCTGACAGTATTTGGGAACTGTTTCTAGGTTGAGATCTGGGAAGTTAGGTGGGATTGTGTGGAGAGACCAGATGATGTCACCTATTAAAAGAGAGCTGTGTCAATTCAGGTCCTTCCAGAAGCAAGTGCCAACACAGAGTTGGAAGTGGGAAAGATTTATTAGGGGAAGCACCTGTGAAAGAAAATGGGGAAAGGTAGCACAAATAGGTAGGAAGAAACTTCAGACCACTATACAGGTCTAATACCTGTGGGGAAAAAAGGGAGGAGTAGGGATGGATGGGCAGGAAGAGCCTCAGACTACACTACATCTCAGAAAGTCTTGGCAGCCTGACATCATGCAAAGGTTGTCTGTCTACAGAGAAGTCCCAAATTGGCAGAAATGCCCAGGCCTAGTGCGCTGCCATGTTCCCTTACTGGCTGGGAGCACTGTGGTGGATTTTGAAGATTCAGCAGCTGGAAGCTGTTAGCTAACTACACTCCTCACAGCAGAAAACTGTCTCTGAAAGATAGATCTGAGCTGTGCACTTCCCTGATTGCCACCAGAGCATGTCTAGTGACCCGCATTGTCAGGAAACCCCTGGCAAGATTTGAAAGTTCAGTGGTAATCACTTGACCCTGGCAACCTTTCTTCTAATTCCCATG
>NW_006922335.1:422633-433908 GCF_000298275.1 Orycteropus afer afer
TGATTGCAGCCAGCAGGGCTTGTCTTGACAGTCAAAAGGAAATACTGTTGGGGACAATTATACACATGGTTCTGTGTTGAGCTCAGCATTTAGGGACAATGCAAATATTTTCTCTAAAAGGGAAGCAAGTCTTATGATTGCAGCTTGTCTTATGATCCAATGACCATTTTCCTGGCATCAGGATACAGCCAGCACTCTGTTGGGGACTTGGGAATATACATTTCAATAGCACATGGTCCCTGCCATCAGGAAGCTCACAGTGCAGAGGAGTAGACATAGGCTCACCATAGCCCAGTGATAGGGGTGCCAAAGCAAAGACACTAACAAGTGCTTTTCATGAGACACCCCACAAAATGTAGTCAAAAGGCAGCTGTCTTCCTTACTTGGAAAAACACACACAACTTCTGTGATTACAGAAAATACAGCACAGTGCCTAAGGTATTTGAATGCTAACCAGAAGGCTGGCAGTTCAAACCTACCAGCCACTCCTTGGAAGGAAGGTTGGGCAATCTACTTCCATAGTCATACCACCTCGGAAACCCAAGGAGGGGTTGCTATGAGTCAGATTCGACGCAAAGGCAGTGAGTAAACCTCTGACTTACTTCAAAAGCACTGCAAGTTTCTCCTATCTAAAGCACAAAGTTGGATTATTTTAGGTCATGAAGATCCAAATAACTTAACCTATGCACCTCTCTTTCTATTTTTGATATTTAATCTTCCCAAGAGCCAGTCCATCACACGGCCCAGTAAGCAGTGGCCACCCACACCTCTGCCCTGACCTCTCTCCGGCAGCAGCTCTGTTCTCTGCTGCCCTCTTGAGGACCCCAGGCAATGGGTTAAGGCAAGCTGACAAGTGGTCCCTTTATAAAAATGCACAGGTTGAGGATTCAAATGGATGAAATGCCCAACACTGTGGCCATACACACTCTGCCAGCAGATGAGGCTCTCTCCTTGAAGGGGCCCAGGAATCAGTGCCATAAGCATGATTTTCCTGTGCTTAGAGGTAGTTTGGATTTGGGGCTGGAAGAAAGGAAGACACACATCTGAATATGCAGAGCCTAGAAATAGTCACTTGTGGTTATTATATACATGTAATCACTTGTTAAGGGTTAAATTGTGTCCCCCAAAAAAGATACATTGAAATTCTAACCCCTGGTACCTGGGGGTCTTCAAAGATGTTATCAGTTAACGTTAGGCCATAGTGGAGTAAGGGGTTCCTAATCCAATATGTTGTTGTTGTTAGGTGAGCCAATTCCAACTTATGGAAACCCCATGAGAGATGTCCTTATAAAAGAGGAGACGAGACACACACAGGGAAGTAAGTCAGCCATGTGGAAACTGAGGCAGAGATTGCAGGAGGCAGAGCTGAAAACTAAGAAACACCAGGGATTGCTGGGAACCACCAGAAGATAGGAGAGGGCCATGTAAGTTTCCCTCAAAGTCCTCTTAAGGAATCAACACAGCTGCATCCTGATTTTGGACTTCGAACCTCCAGAATGTTGAGACAATAAATGTCTGTTCTTATAAGCCACACAGTTTGCAGCAGTTTGTTATGCCATCCCTAGTGCACTAATGGAAACTCTGGGGGCATAATGCCTAAGGCATTTGGCTGCTAACCAGAAGGCTGGTGGTTCAAACCTACTAGCCACTCCTTGGAAGGAAGTTTGGGCAATCTACTTCCGTAGTGATACTTTCTCAGAAACCAGAGAAGGGGTCACTATGAGTCGAGTCTGACTCCATGGCAGTGAGTGAGTGAGTACACTAATGCATCACTTCTGTTTCTTCCCCACCAGGAAGACTCCCAATTCAATCATAGGGAGTGCTCATGGAGTTCAGAGAGGAATTCCACATGCCCCCTCCCTTCCTTCTCTCTGATCTACTATTCCCACCTTCCTGTGTGAGGGCATCCTGTCAAATCCAGTATGTTCCTGTGCCAATCCTAATATTCCTGTGGAAGATGTTACAATGGTGGAGTAGAGAGCAGTGAAGAGCTATGCTCAGGAATATGCATAATTGGGGACACACTCCTGGAAGCCCATCCAGAGATGCTCTAAAAGGGCTTCTCTTTGGTGAAACAATGCATTTCTCTGCTCCTTATACTGCCATTGATGTCATCTTGTGACTGCACAGACTCATTGCATATCTGGGAAATACCTGTGGGGAGGAGACCTTTATTTTGCATCAGAGAATTTATGTTTAGCAAGGTAAATCTTGGCACCAAACTATACCAGCCTTGAATTTGAGACTGGATGCCAATATTCAAAAATGTCAAACCTCACCAGCCTGCTATCGTTACCAAATGATTTTCATGGATCTTTTGTAGATTTCCAGTGCAGAATCAGTACTGTGTCTTCTATGGGACGGAAAATGATTACCCAAAAGATAATTGGGGTAGACAAAAGAGGATGACTCACAATCTGGATGTGTATCCTGGGAGATGCTTCTCACTGCACTTGGCTCAGGGTCCCATGGCCTGAGCAAGACATGGTTCTGTCACTGATGCTTCAAAAAGAAAAAGACATTGAAACTGTACAACAGCATGCATAGGACTCGGGACCCATTCCCCAGCCATCATCAAGGCAAGATGGGTGGGCCCTTGTCCTCGCCCATATGTTCCCTCATGCTTGAGACTGCTTTCTGGGTGATCATATCATGTGATCACCCAGAGTGGCTAGTGGGTTTGAACCACCATCTGTATACAAAATAGGGTGGGGGAAGGGCCACAGAGTAAGATATCCCCAGGGTCCTTATTTGAAAGACAAAAAAATAGCAAAAGTAGAAACATGTTCCAGAAGAGTGTGAAGCACTAAATAAGTGGAAGAACACAAGAACTCCTTCCTCTCTTTCCCCATCTCAAACGTTATAATAATGATAACAAACATGACCCTCTGGATCCTAGGTGTCAGGCACTGTACATACATTATCATGTTTAATCAGCACACATCATAAAGTCAGTATTACTTTTGTTCCTATTTTAAGATTAGAACGATGGACTTAGAGAGTTAGAATAACTCATCTGAGATCCCATTGCCAGAACTGAATTTCAGCACTACCTCTTTCCAAAGCCCAACATCTTACACAAGACTCTCTAGAACCAGTTTCCATCAAGTGAACTCTGACTCACAGTGATCACATGGGTGTCAGAGTAGAGCTGTGCTCCATAGGGTTTTCAGTGGCTGAATTTTTGGAAGTCGATCACCAGGTCTTTCTTCCAAGGTGCCTCTGGGTGGACTTCAATCTCCAGCCTTTCAGTTAGCAGCCTAGTGCCATTAACTATATGCACTACCCAGGGACTCCCATTTCCCCTTTGTTTCATTGCATTTCTGCCTCTGTTGTTGTTGTTATGTGCCGTCGAGTGGGATCCAACTCATATCAACCTCTCCTTGAGTTTCCGAGGCAGTGTCACTATGGATGTAGATTGCCCCATCTGCCTTCTGAGGAGTGTCTAGTGGGCTTAAACCTCTAGCCTTCTGGTTAGCAGTCAAGTGCCTTAGGTACTATGCTACCAGAGCTCTTAAAGATGCCACAGCACAGACTGGAGTGGCTTCCCAAAACACATTGCCAGGATGCTAGTTCACCAGGTGGTGTTTCCAGAAGCAGCAAATATCCATAGTTCATCAGAAAAATCCATTAGGTCATCAGAAAAATATTTTAAATGGTAAATTGTCCTCATATTCTCTGAAGTCATCCCTCTGATTAGGCAAGATATGTGGCTAGGTTCTAATTATGATTTCAAGAGTGCACATCAAGGATTCCCAGCTGAAATTAATCTTGCCCATGTAGTCTTGAGTGTTAAAAACAAATACATTTCTTTGGAGGATAAAACTTGCTTTACAAAGACAAACGTCACTGGGAAGAGAGCATCTTATGGTTACAACTAACAACTCAGGGATGTCTTCATTTTGTCCATAAGGCCAAACTCATCTAGGTTTGTGAGGAGGGCATGGATAGGGAGGATTGCGTGACTGCCCATGAAAATGTTGCACAGGGGGAGTTGAACCAGAACATTGCCCCAAAATTTGCTGAGTCAGGAAAGAAACATGAGTCGGTACCCAAGCATAGGAAGTAGGGTAAGAGGCTCACTCATAGAGTTCCGACTTATAGAGACCCCTCCTTGGGTTTCCAAGGTGGCATCACTACAGAAGTGGATTGCCCAACCTTCCTTCTGAGGAGTGGTTGGTGGGTTTGAACTGCCAGCCTTCTGGTTAGTAGTCAAATGCCTCAGGCACTATGCCACCAGAGCTCCCTGAGTAGGAGGCTGGAAAGGTGAAAATTAGAGGAACAGGTCAATGGTTTTCAAGCCCTAATGGGTATAACTACCATCTGTGTATCAGTTTGTCTTACTCTTGTGGCTTTCATGTTGTTATGAAGCTGGAACTTACTCCATCAGTAATTCAAACACCAGCAGAGTCATTAATGTTGGGAAAGTTTCAGTGGACAGTAAAAGACTAAGAGGAAAGGCCTGGATATCTATTTCTAAAAATTAGCTGATGGAAATCTTATGGATCACAACAGAACAATGTTTTCCTTGCTTCGGATATGTCATCAGGAGCAATCAATCACTAGAGGAGGGCATAATGTTTGGTGAAATAGAGGTCCAATGAGGACATAGGAGACCCTCAGTGAGATGGATTGGCACGGTAGCTATAACAATGGACTTGAACATGCTAGTGATTTTGAGGATGGCACAGGGCTGGGCAACATTTTATTCTGCTGTACATAAGGTCATCATGAGTCGGTGTCAACTTGACAGCAGCTAACAACAAAAGTGGGCATAAAAATCACTTAGGGAGTTCTCTGAGAGTTCTGATTCCTGGCCTCATCCCCAGAGATCCTGATTTAGTACATTGCTGGCTGTGCCAAGGAATCTACATTTTAACAAGCATTTCAGTGACTCTGATGCAGATGGCTCATGGAACCACTAGACTAGGCAAGACCTAAACAGAAAATAGGTTGGAAAGTTAATGAGAATGGATTTCAACAGGAAAGAATTAACTATAAGCAGGCGAGTAGAGGGGGTTCCTAGCACACAGGCTTACTTCACTCTGTCGAGAGAGAATCACAAAGAACTGGGCATGGGAAGTTGGTTGGGAGCAAGTCAATGCCATGAGTGAGAGAAGGATGATGGGAGCAGATTTAGTAGGGAGTTAGGATGAAATCTCCTCAACTTTACTCTATCTGGGACCCCATTCCCAGTGCTTCTTTCCAAGCTTCCAATATCATCCCTCAGATATAAAAAAGCTCACTTTCCCTCACACCACCCTCTTCTCATCTCCTTTTTAGTCTTCCCTTGTGCAATTTTTAAAAATCAAAAATAAAGTATAAAACGTCCACCTTTCACTTACCCAGATATCTAAACATAAGCTGTAGCTGCTGACTCCTGGGAGGCCGCAATGTTGAACTTGGTCCAAAATAGGATAGAATTGTTTGTTTTCCCTGAATTCTAAAACAAGTCCCAGAGCATTTTCTGGGGAAACATTTTTTTATATACAGTTCTAACACTCTATCCAATTTTATGACTTTTTCAATTATTTATAGCTTTCCCCGTATGTTAACCCAGACTCATTTCCAAGCAAAGGAAGAAGTCTGTATACAAGAGCAATGTTGTTTATGTGGGCATTGAGAAGTGTGTGTATGGGGGGGAGGGGGGACAAAAGTCAAGAACTAACTAAGATAAAAGCAGTAGAAATTGGATATATTTTATTTTTGTAACAAATATAAAAGACTATAAACCACAACTTTTTCCAATTTTATCCCTTTTTAGATAAGAATACTGGGTCCATTTGCTACAGTGATGACAGGGACAGTGTCAGGAATGTGGTTGAAAGTTGAGATATGAGATCTCTGGGTGCCCTTCTTCACTGCAGAATGAAAGCAGGGCTTACTTTGAGATCTCCCAAAACTGACTTTTCCAACTAACACTTACTGAGTCCTTAGAAATCTTCCTTTACAGACAATATATAATTTCCATGGCACCAGAGCAGCACTGGGGACTTTGGTGGTTCAGTGGTAGAATTCTTGCCATCTACACAAGAGATTGGTTTGATTCATGGATGATGCACCTCATGTCTAGTCACCACCCATCATCAGTGGAAGCCTGCATGTTGCTATGATGCTGAACAGGTTTCAGGAGAGCTTCTAGACTAAGACAAACAAGGGAAAAAGGCCTGGGCATCTGCTTCCAGAAATCAGCCAATGAAAATTCTACGGATCCACAACTGTGATCATGGGGATGGCACAGGACTGGGCAGAATTTCATGCCATTGTGCATGAGATCATCACAGTTGGAGTCAACTCAACAGCAGCTAACAACAACAGACAGCATCTAGAAATAATTGCCCTGTGACAGGAAGTATGAAGCCTCCTTCAGGTGAGAGGGTACCTCATTTTTCATTCATGCACTCTTTGGTCTCCTGAAAGCACCATGCTCTTGCTAGGCATCAAGGATGCAATGAAAGTAAAAATAAGCATGGTTCCCATTCACAAGGAGCTTCCAGACTAGTGGGAAAGATATGTGTTAATCAAATAATCCCATAAATGAGGTTATAATTTAAAACTGAGATAACCCATTGTGTCAATTCCAACACATAGTAACCCTTTAGGACAGAGTAAAACTGCCCTGTAAGGTTTCTAAGGCTAAAAATCTTTACAGAAGCAAATCACCTCATCTTTCTCCCACAGAGCAGCTGGTGAGTTTGAACTGCCAACCTTTTAGTTAGCAGTTGAATGATTTACCCACTACACCATCAGAGCTCCTCCAAATGAGATAAGGATTATTAAGAGACAAAAGGCTGTTTTTTTAGAGCCTGTTACCAAGGAACAGGACCTAGAATTAGAGGTCAGGAAAGTCTTCTCTGAGAAAGGGAGATCCTGAGGATGATAGTGAGTTGACCAGACAATGAGGAGGAAAAGAGCAAGCATAGGAAGCAGGTGGGGAAAAACCTGTAACAAAAAGAAGTATGACATATTCAAAGTCCTTAACAAACAAGACCGATGTGCCTGGATGGAAGTGGGAGGAAAGAGAGTTAGATGAAGCTGGAAAGAGAGGGGCAGGAATCATGGAGACCTTTGTAGGCCATAAGAATTTTAGTCTTTAATCTTAATGGAAAAGGAAGTCACTGAACTATTTAGGAGGTGATAGGATCAAATCTCCTTTTAAAAAAGTTGCTGCAGCTTCAGGGAGACCAATTAGGAGACAATTGCTTTAGTCCAGGTTAGAGGAGGTGGTGTTTTAGATGAAACTAGTAGATATGGATGTGGAGAGATGTTGGTAGATTTAAGAAGTGTTTAGGGACCATGTGAGAAATATATATTTGGTGATAGATTGGAATGGCTGTGGTGAAACCAGAGATTTCAAAGGCAAATTTGAGGTTTCTTATTTGTATAACTAGATGAATAATGGAACTGGGCTACCAGTCTTGGGGGAAAAGAGAAGCAGAAAAAGTATGAATTTGATTTTGAACATGTTGAATATAAGGTAACTTTGAGACATCCAAAGGAAATATCATGTAAGCATTTGGGTATCTAGACCTGGGACTCAGGGAGGTTCCTGGGCTGCAAATACCAATTTGCAAGTCAATTATAGATGGCAGTTGATGCTAAGGGCATGGATAAGCTTTCCAAGTGTGATAGAATTGGGTAGGCAATTGCAACATTTAATAGCTGAGTAGAAGAGAATGAGTCTGCCAAGGAGTCAGATGGTGCCTGGAGAGGTACAAGGAAAACCAGAGAAATGTGGTGTCTTGGAAGCCAGTGAAAGATGTTTCAAGTAGAAGTGTCTGTGGTGTTGAATGCTGCAAACAAGTAAAGAAAGAGGGAAAGTGGAAACTGCTCGGTAGATTTAGTGATGCAAAGCAGAGGTCTGCAATGCCTTAGCAAGGTTTGTTTGAGTGGAATCACAAGAAAAGTAGATTGAGGAGTAGATGTCTGATGAAGAAATAGAGACCCAAAGCAACCAAATTCCTTCAGAAACGCTAGCTTAGAAGGAGAACACATGGAACATGGTGGATAGAGGTAGTGTAGGATCAAGGGGGGCCTTTTTAATTTGCTTTCTTGTTTAATAGAAGAAACTTGAGCATACTTCTGTGACTATAGAAATGATCCTATCTAGGAGGAGTAATTGAATATATGTTGTTGTTGTTGTTGTTCTTCTTCTTCTTCTTCTTATATGCCATCGAGTCGGACCCAACTCATAGTGACCCCTCCTTGGGTTTCCAAGGCAATATCACTATGGAAGTAGATTGCCCAACCTTCCATCTGAGAAGCACCTGGTGGGTTTGAATGGCCAGCCTTCTGGTTAGCAGTCAAATGCCTTAGGCACTATGCTACCAGAGCTCCAGTTGAATATACAGGAGAGAGAAAAGAGAACTGACAACAGATAAATTCTAAAAAGTGGGAGAGTGGTATGCAGAGCACAGCTAGAAGATGAGAGACAAAGGTTAGATTTTACAGGAGGATATTAGAGAAATTCCTCTAGCTGATTTCAATTTGTTGTTGTTGTTATGTGCCGTCGAGTAGGACCCAACTCATAGTGATCCCTCCTTGGGTTTCTGAGGCTGTATCACTACGGAAGTAGATTGCCCCATCTTCCTTCTGAGGAGTGGCTGGTGGGTTTGAAACGCCAGCCTTCTGGTTAGCAATCAAGTGCCTTAGGCACTATGCTACCAGAGCTCCTTTGTTGTTGTTGTTGTTGTTTGCCATAGAGTCGGGCCGACTCATAGCGACCCCTCCTTGGGTTTCCGAGGCAGTATCACTACGGAAGTAGGATTGCCCAACCTTCCTTCCGAGGAGTGGAGAGCTCCTTTAGCTGGTTTCAATTTTTGTTGAGAAGCAGAAAACAGGGACATCCACTGAGAATAAGGCAGGAGGTTGTAGAAAACAAAGAAGATTTCAAATAATCATTGCAAATTCCCCAGATACAGTAGCTCTTGGGCAGTGCTCCTAAAACTTGCATTTTAACAAAAAGCACAGCTGATTCTGAAACAGGTGGTACTGGGCTTTGAAAAACACTGACCAATAGTTTCAGGATAAGTCCCCATGTGAAACTCAAAATCAATAATATAACAAATAACTTTTTCCAAGAAGATTGTACTGACCTACACAATGATCTGTGTGATTCTATGTTCCCACATGGTCTCACTCCCCCAGAAGGGCCATTTGGCCAAGGTCGACTCTCAAGCCATTCTTGACCTTATGTGAAATTTGTAAACCTTAATTCAGTTCTGAGGCAACTCAACATTAACTTGAACTACTCTAGTATTTCGACCTTCGGCCTAAGCTGTAATAACCAGGATTGCATTTTGTCCCTAGAGCCATGTTCCATTCTATATAATCCTTTCATTCCCAGAATTACCATGAGTTACACCATCAATCATTATCTATCTGTAAAAATTCCAAGATATGACTCTCATCAATAAGTAATAATATATTAATATTTACACAATTAATATGAAAATGGAATTGAATGCTTTACTATAAATTTCAAAAAAGATAGAGAAGATCATATTCTGCCTTGCTTAATTTTAGAAGAAAACTAATGGTACAAGTTTTAAAAAAGTATTATAACTATGCCAAGATCATATATCTTGACATCTAAATGATTTCTGTCCATGAATTTGAAAAATGATGATATATCAGTGAATTCTACAAAGGGTCTTACTTGGTCTTTGGTCATTTTATTAATGAATTTCTCTTCATTCTTTGTTTGACTAACTCCCATTTATCCTTCAAATCTCAGATCAACTGTTAGTTTCTCAAAAATGTCCTCATCCCCACCTTCAACTCAGAATAGATCTCCATTGGTATTCCCTCTTATATTACTTGTTACTTCCCTTCATGGCATTATCACAATTTGAAAATATATATTATTTGTACAATTATGTTTTTAAAAAGTGTAGTCCCTATTAGACTGTAAATCCTATTAAAAGCTCATGTTAGTTTGGTTTTAAAATGTTCACTCATTTCAGGCACCAAGTAATGGCTCAGATAAATAAATGAGAGAATAAATAATAATTTAGATACAGTGAAGTTTAATAGGGACTAATAACATAATATTTGTCTTTAAACCCTACTCATTTCTAGATATTCAACTAAGAGACTCAAGCTGAAATATGTCTCTAGAACAAAGCTTGCAGAGCATTTTAAAATTATGAGCAAAGAAATGGCTCTAAAATTAGGAGGAAACAATTGATTATCCTTTTTGAAGACAGGAAAAACTCACTTTGGTTTTTCAAAGAACACAAGGAGACCATAATGCTTAAAATTAGATCACAGGCACTCAGACACTGATGAGCTGATAAATGTTTAATAAACTGTGAAAATAAAATTATACCATTTGCCAATTTCCCTAGTGTAAATACTACCATTATGGCCAAACCAATTTCAAACCACCGATGGTTTAACAACCACCTCACTAAATTTCAGAAAAATTGACAATTGGCTCTCACAAGCTGGTATACTGAGCAAGCTCTAACACATCATGGTCATAGACATATTACTGCAGTACTAAAATTATCTAAGTCACCATCTTCACTGTTGTGATTTATAGTATAAAACTTTGGTGACTGAATCAAGGACTTTGTCCAGGAGTCAGAGTAGATTGAATATCTTTCTGAAAGAAAAAAAAAAAAAAAAAATGGAGCTTTACTTTCAAGTATCTCTGTGGCTTCTCTCTATATAGAAGCAATCTGACTTCCTATCTAGGGAACAATATTTGAAAGAGACTTTCCAACTTTAATAAAACTGTATCAGTTACCTCCAGTCATTTGAAACATCACAGAGTGCACATACACTTTAGGAACTCATCCTTGCTGGTTTCCAGAGCAACAGGTAATAATAATAGCTCTGCACACTGTGGTCAGCACAACTGATGGAAGTGATATCCAGGGTGGAGAATCTGAGTCAGTGACTCTCAAACTCTTGTGACTGCCACTAAGTCAGAGAAAGTTACTACAGTATACACAGAGCTCCATGAGGAAAACACACTGGAACAGCACATTTTGAAAAGATCATACAGATATTAACTTTAGCAATACAGCTGATGCAAATACACATCATAACACACTGTGAGGCTAAAAAAACAATCCTCAGAAAAATAAATTAATATTTTAAAATTAAGAATATTTTCCATTGAAAAGCTCAACAAACTCAGAATCCTGCTAATGATATACCAATAACAAGTGATCCACTCTCTGACCTCTGCAACATTATCACACACTATGGAAGAACCAGGCTTCTTTGTAGAATATTGAATTAGGATCTTCAATAAATCCTAGTA
>NW_006922335.1:436698-438682 GCF_000298275.1 Orycteropus afer afer
CTATGGGTTGGGTCTGACTCAATGGAACATAACAACAAACAACAACATCAACAAGCAACCTAGTAAAAGTCTACGAAATTGCATATTTTGTCGAGAAGAACTTAGAGTTTTGGATTCATTCCCTGCTCATCTGATGGCTTACTGAATGACCAAGAACTGTATCTGAGAATTGCTGGCATTGTAGGTATTCTATTGGCCATTCCCTTAGGTTCCCTCTGTTCTATCCTTAGATCCACTGGGGACACCAGACAGCCCCACACTTGGACCACATTAGTTGTGACTCCTGTTGACTTTTACTGAGTTATGCTAATGTCATGTTCTTGGTTAAAATTCCTTCCAGAAACAACTAAAGAAAATCTACTTCTGCAATTACTATAAAACAGTCACTGGGTATTATCACTGCTTCTTACTATGTAATGTGTATGTAATTTTTATGTAATAATCATGATGACGATCATGATAGTTAATATTTATTTGAGTTTACCATATGCCAGTCAGTTCTAAGAGCCTAGCATGCTTTATTTTATTTAATTTTCATGCATCCCTGATAAGGAAGGGACTATTATTAATCTATTTATCCACAGCATCACATCACACTCCTTAAATAATCTCCACATGAGAATTTCCTTTGGAGTTTGTTGCAGGAAAAATTATACTGTGTTGGGAAACTGGTATACTTCCTCTTTTCTGATCATGAGTTTTATGTTTCTTGCTTGACTTTTAGCCCTGGATTCCAGGAAATGCACAGTAGAATTTGAGTCTCACACACACTGTACAGTCTTGTCAATAGTATACTAGTTTCCACTTATTTTTCTTTGTTCTGACTTTCTATTTCCATTTTATTTGCTTTATTGAATATATTTTTTTCTATTAATTGCCTCAAGACTCTCTGGAAAGAGGAAAAGTAGAAATAACTTCAGTTAAACAAATGAAAATACACACTTTGAGTTTATCCCAAGAGAGTTATATCTGAGGAATCTGTGAATGGAAATTGAGAAACAATAGCCCCACCACAAG
Source organism: Orycteropus afer afer (assembly GCF_000298275.1). NCBI lineage: Eukaryota > Metazoa > Chordata > Mammalia > Tubulidentata > Orycteropodidae > Orycteropus > Orycteropus afer. The sequence continues at coordinate 437,716 of NW_006922335.1, forward strand.
GGACAAGTTTGAAACAATTCTGGAAGCAAAATATATTTCCCTACAGCTTCTGGAAAATGATGATTACTCAGATATTTTAAAGAGAATGGAGTTACTAGAGCCCATAAAAGGAGAACCCTGATATCTTAAAAAAAAAAAAAAAAAAATCCTTCAGCCAAATTATCTGAGGTCTTAAAAGGAGGGAAAACATCTTACTACTGAAACTGTGCCAGAAGAGCTCTCCTCACACGTAAATCAAACCAAAACCAAACTTACTGCCATTGAGTAGATTCCAATTCAGAGCAACTCTTGTGGGGTTTCTAAGGCTATAAATCTTTACAGAAGTAGACTGCTTCATCTTTTTTCCATGGAGTAGCTGGTAGGCTCAAACCACTAATCTTTTGGTTAGCAGCCAAATGCCTTAACCACTGTACCACCAGAGCTCCTTGCCCGTATTCTCTTATTATTTGCCTCTTGCTGTGACATGAACCCATTATTTGAAGAAAATGTTTTATTTATAAAATAATTTGAACTTAAACATACATGTGTTGCTAGAGGTCAGAGTGAACTAGGTAACTACTGCACTCTGTTCCCTCTGGCAAATGAGTACAGTTGCCCATAAGAGTCAATGTATGAGAAAAAATAAAGGGGAAAAAGTACATAATGCATCAGAATAAACAAGGTTTACCACAACCCTTTCCTTTTATCTAAGGCTCAAGATAGTTGGTTTGCTTCAAGCGATGGGTCTAGAGATATCAAATGTTTCATTTTAAGAGACATAGTGACTACAGAAATATGGCCTTTTCCTCCTATGTCTATTAAAATTCCTTTTTTGTTGTTGTTAGATGCCATCAAATCAGCTCTGACTCATAGTGACCCTATGCACAACAGAACGAAACACTGCCCAGTCCTTGCCAGCCTCACCAGCTTTGCTATACCTGAGCGCATTGTTGCAACCACTGTGTCCATCCGTCTTGTTGAGGGCCTT
>NW_006922335.1:439907-440915 GCF_000298275.1 Orycteropus afer afer
ATTCCAACTCATAGTGACCCCCATAGCATTTCCAAGGCTGTACATCTTTATGGAAGTAGATTGTCTCATCATCCTCCCACAGAGCAGCTGGTGAATTTGAACCACCAACCTTCTGGTTAGCAAGCAAATGCTTTACCCACTGCACCACCAGAGCTCCTAATTCACATGTGACAAGTGACTACTATATTGGACAGTACAGGTCCAGAGTTTTTGCTGTTTTCTGGGGTGACACTCTGTCCATTAACTCTTGAGTGTTATAAAAACTGTGGGTGTCAGACTTTGAGGTCAACCCAGATGACTGTCTTTAGGGAAAGGATATTGTGTGGGCTGAAGGAACACTGATGGCATAGTGGTTAAGTGCTTGGTGCTAACCAAAAAGTGGGTGGTTCAAACCCACCGGCCACTCTATAGGAGAAAGATGTGGCAATCTGCTTCTGTAAAAATGTACAGCCTTATGGGACAGTTTTACTCTATCCTATAGGATCACTATGAGTCAGAAGTAGACTCAATGGCACTGAGGTTTTTTGGTTCGTTTGTTTGTTTATCTGGGCTCAGAATGGCAGGTGTCTTTTGGAAGATCAGTTCATTCAAAACCAACGCAGCCTCCCCAAAGCTGCCTAGGTGAGAAGAGCCTCTTGTGTTCAGGGCATGGACAATCTTCAGCACTGCTTCTTTTACCTTAGAACTTCCTGGTTGAAAGTTAAAAGAGGCCCATGGATGAGACAAGACTCAAGATTTGAGAACAGAAAGAATTTCAGGAGGCTAGGTCAAAATGTGTAAGATGGTGAGTATTGAGTCATGATACTGGAGAGGTGACCAGGTGACAGATAATGCAAGACCTAGAAATCCTTATTTAGGAGTCTGAATATTATTCTCAGAGAAATGGAGAAATACTCAAGGATTATAAGCAGAGAGACGTGATATGATCCAGTTTTCATTTTAGCAATAACAAGGATTTGGGTGGTGCAAATGATTTATGTTCAACGACTGCTAAGCAGAAGGCTGGTG
>NW_006922335.1:442350-444661 GCF_000298275.1 Orycteropus afer afer
GACCTTTCTCAAAATGTCTTCTTATATACTGGAAGCAGACCACATCCCTGAGGCAGCTACTCAGCTGCTCACAGTAGATTCCACCATAGAGCTGATTATCAGTCTCATGGGGAATAACTGCAACCAGCTGCCCAGCCACTCAAAACCAGGCCCAGCCAAGTTGACACATAACCTTAATTATCACAGTATATTTACAAAAATGTGGACAGGGTGTCAGCAAGTCACAAGAGATTGTGCAGCTCCCAGGTTGTGGAGTGAGTACCATCACTAGATCTGAAAGGACAAGAGAAGGGAGCAGTTGATGAACCCAGAAAAAGAGGGTTGTGTAAAGAGGGCCTCACTGAGAGACCAGTGGCCTTTGGTTGAATAACACAGCCAAAGGCAAACCAGCAGAGTGAAGCTGGAGAAACAAATACTTGACCTCCATCTCTTCCCATCCTCTCATTTCTTTCCAGGGCTCCATAGAAGCCAAAGAGCAAGGGAACCTTCTGATGCAGTCCATACATGTCAACATCCCTGGAAAGGATGAAGGACAGAGAGTAGGTCTGGAGGGGTAAAGCAAAGTATCTGGTAAACCAGTTTTCAGGTTTAGATGGCTGCATAGACTGTAAGCAGCACAGCTTACTGAAGAGTTGATGTGAAAGAAAATGGTGATATGTGTGCTCAGACCCACTCTTTCTCTTCCTTCCTGAAATTATCTTACATTTTCCCATTCTGGAGTCTCCCTGTTAAGACCCTAAAAAAGAAAGGAAGATCACCATGAATTGAAATAACCTCTTCATTGGTCTCCCTACTTCCTTTCCACCCTGCAACTTATCCTCAGCACAACTTTTTTTTTTTTTTTTTAATTTTGATTTGGGTGAAAATTTACAGAGAAACTTCACTTTCCATACAGCAGTTCACATACACTTTGTCTCGTGACATTGACCACAATTTACCACAATGCAACAGCTCCCCTCAACAGCTCCCCTCCCACTTCCTCCTGATAGTTACTTCTTCCCTGTGTCCATCCCTCCATGCAGTCCTGCCCCCTGAGCTGTCTCCCTGTGCAGAAGCAGCCCTTCTTTCTCCCATGATTGTTCTCTCCAAGGAGTGTATCTACCTCAGGTAAATGTGGAACTCATATGACTGTCTTTTGTTTGGCTGGAAGCCACAGATGTGTGTTCAATTCCAGACCTGAAGGGCAGCTAGGGGCCATAGTCTCAGCAGTTCCACCAGGCTCTATCACATCAGCAAACCTGGTCTCCCCTTTTTTATTTTTCTCCAAATGATGTTGAGTTTTGTTCCACATTGTTCTCCCTCTCTATCCAGGATCTCCTTCATAGATCTCCTTCCAAGTGTTTGACAGTGGTAGCTGGGAACTATCTACTTCTTCTGGTCTCATAGTCATATAGGCTGCAGGTCAGATGGTGTACCAGTCACTAGGACTAATTGTTTCCATGAATTTTTGGTTTTCTTCATTCTTCTTTGCTCTGGATGAGGAGAGACCCATCGTTCTCAGCACAACTTCTTATAATAAATTGGGTTATGTCATTGCCTTGCTTGAAACCCAAACACAGCCCACAAAGTCCTGCAGAACCTAGCCCTACTGTCTCTCCAATCTCACAATCACTCATTCCCCTCACTCTCTTCTCTGCAAGCCTTCCACATCACTCTTCCCACCACGTGGGATAGAGACTTCCCAGATCTCCACACAGGTTGGTTCTCTCTCAGCTCTAGTATCAGCTCTCCAGGGAGGCCTTCCCTGACCCCACTGAAAAAGGAGTCTCACTTCTCAGGCTTCTCTATCACTCAGTATAATGTGGATCTCTCTTACTGTTTCACTGTGTTCCTTCAATAGGAAAAGATCCCTGAGTGGCACAAAGTTTAAGCACTCATATATGTACCAAAATGTTGACAGTTTGAACACACTCAGCAGTACCACAAAAGAAAGGCTTTGCAATCCACTTTCACAAAGATTACAGCCAAGAAAACCCCATGGAGCAGTTCCACTCTGTCACATGTGTGGTCCTCCTGAGCTGGATGTGAATTAATGGCAACAGGTTTGGGTTTTGTTGATTTTCCAGTAGGGAAAAAGCTCCAGTTGAGGAGGTTCTTTATCTGTCTTTGCATTGCTATCATCCTCACAGCTGAAAAAGCATCTGGCTCACAGCTGTGCTCAATAAATATGTGATAAATTGATCACAAGTATGAATGAACTAGGATGCTCTGGTAGCACAGTAGTTAAGTAATTTGGCTGCTAACCAAAAGGTTGGTGGTTCAAACCTACCAGCCACTCCACAGGAGAAAGATGAGACAGTCTGGACAATCT
>NW_006922335.1:445091-459155 GCF_000298275.1 Orycteropus afer afer
TTTAAATATATACATGTATCCTACTTTTACATTTAAATGCATATAATCTATCTTGTTTTTAATATTAATGAAAATGTACTACATAAATTTTTCAATTAACAATATATCTTAAAGAATTTGTTCTTTTTTTTATATCATTACATACGGATTTATCTTTCCTTTAACTGCCACACGATATTGAGGGTTCACAAATTAATCATTCCCCTATGGATAAATATGTAGGTTACTTCTTTTGTTTTCCTGTGATAGCTAAACAAATGCTGTAATGAGTTGTGCCAGTCTACCCATGCATGTGTATGATTATTTCTCTGGGAGAGACAGCTAAAATTAATTTAAAGGTTAAGTTGTTGGATTGAAAATTACACTTATTTTATATTTCCACAGGAACTGCCGAATTGCCATTCCATTGTTCTCCAAAGATTGGTCTATTTACTCTCCCACCAACAATGTAGAAGAATATTTTATTCTCTCAGTTCTTATGAACAATGGATATTATCAATCTTCTTAAAAAATACATGTCTATTTGGTGAGAAATTATGTCTCCTTTTAGTTTGAGTTTGTAATTTCCTGATTACCAGTGAAGTACAATGTTTTTTATATGGCTTTATCTTTACCATTTTTATTATCTTTTCTGTGATTTTCTTTTGTCTGTTTTTCTGCTTGACATTTTGACTTTTACTTGTAGGAGGTCTTGTATAATTGTATTTTAATTCTTTCTTTGGTATGTTGCAAATATTCCTTACAATCTACTATCTGTCATTAATATCATTGTTATAGATTGAATTCAGTTTCCCCAAAGTACGTAATGGAATCCTAACTCCCATGGAATGGAAATAATCTAATCTAACCTAATGCATCTTCCATAATACTGCCTAATGTAATCAATTGGTTGCAGTCATGATCTTTAGGGGAAGATCCTAAACCTAATCATGTCTGAGTCACATAAAAGAGCAGAATAGACACAGGGACATGTGTACACACAGGGAAAGACAGATGCCCAACAGAGGATATTCAAGAAACCAAGGAATGCCCAGGACTACCAACCAAGACTGAGACACCAATAAGAACTTCAAGCATCTAAAACGCTGAGAAAATAATATCTGTTCTTTAAAGTCACCCACTTGTGGTATTTCTGCTATCGTAGCACTAGGTAACTAGGATTGTCATTAACTTGGCTGACTCAGACTTGGAGGTAATCCTGAGTCCATAAGGAGAACTAATGCTCATCTCTCTACCCATCTATGTCTGAACCCATTTGGGGCTACAGTTTTCCTTATGCAGTTTCTCCATTATTCTATCACATCCATTTTCTGTCTTTTGCGAATCTTCAATTTTAGCAATTTACAGTGCTTTTGTGAATGCTTTATTTTTCTTATACTTTTTCTGTCATTTCAGTGGACTCAGGAGGGCAGGGAGGTAAATGTGTATGCCCAGTTGATTATGTTGAACAATAAACTCAGGGAATTGGTTAAGAATGAAAGTGGAGGAAGAGTTTCCAAAATCTCCAGGACACAGATACTTTTATTTTTAAAAAATTCATTCAAAAGTAATGATAGAACTTAAAGCTATGCAATTATCCCTAACTTTCCCATGAAAAACTTGTAGAACAGTTGCATGCTCTTTTAAAAGTACCAATGAGTCCATAGTAAGTGGGATACCATCCAATATCCTTTTGGAACTCTAAAAGCCTCCCAAGAAAAAGGGTAATACCATCTCTTGAGAAGTTAAAATAATACACAATTACTTATACAATTAAATATATTTTTTCCTTTTTGATGTAGAGTTCCGCTGTGGATTTTCATTAAACAGAAAACTGCATTCAACTATGAAAAATACTATTTTTTACATTGTGTGTCATTTACAAATAAGAATTAGACACACATGGAGTCAAAAACACTCTCTGAGTAGCATTCTAAATAGAATTAGGAAAGCTGTTCACAGATACTGAGGGACAAGCAACAGGTTTCCAAATACTGCTTGGCATGGAGAGGATGGCATTTATGGATGAAAGTTCAAAAAGTTGTGAGATTTGCCTTCTGAGTTAGAAATGGATAGTCATTTCCACTTTCTCCATTACTTAACAAACCAGTAACTAGCATGATTCTAGCATGGTTGCAATATCTGCCCATTTCCTACCTCAATCCACCTCCACTCCATCTTCATTTGAGGAGATCTTGGAGGAACTGCCAGACATGGAGCCCTGTCCTCCCCTGGCCAAAGGTTGGACACATGACCCAAGTTGGCCCAGGACCAGTTCTACAATTTGCAGCGCCCAGTGAAAAATTAAAATGTAGGCCCCTTGCTCAACAATTATTAAGAATTTCTAGATGGTGACAAAAAACAAACCAAACTCACTGCCACTGAGTCGCATCCGACTCACGGAGACCCCTCTTTGGGTTTCCGAGGAGGTATCACTACAGAAGTAGATTGCCCAACCTTCCTTCCAAAGAGTGGCTGGTGGTTTTGAACTGTCAGACAACAGAGCATTAAACCAAACAGAGGCCCTTCTGAATGTTGTGCTCTGTGTGGCCTGCCCACGACACTGGCCCTCATTGACCCATTGGGTTCTGAGAGGAAAGTCACAGGGAAAGAAAAGATGGAAGCTTAGCCTGGTTTCTGTCTTTTCCTTTCTGAGGCCTGGTTGTCTTATTCCCCAACTTTGCCTTTAATTCAGTGAACCCCTGTGCAGCCTTCCTATAAACTCTTTTTTTTGTTTTGCTTTGTTTTTTATCTTACATATGTGGCTTGCACTAAGACAGCCTAATAGACACAGGATATTAACAATTTAGTCCCATTTATTGGGCATATTTTTATTCCAGGCTCAATTCAGGTCCAGAGGATAAAGCAGTAAGCAATCAATAAGTTCCTTGTTCTATCAGAGCTTCCTGAAAAATACAAACAAGAAATCAATGGATAAACAAATAACTTCAGAGAGTAAAAGGTGCTGTGAAGAAAATAAATGGGATCCTATGATAAAGAGTATCTGAGGAGAGCCAACACTCCCTGCTCAAGGTCTTTGCACTTGCTGTTCCCAAGGCCTGGAACATGGTTTCCCAGACATTTCCTGTGCTCACTCTCATTTTCTTCAGCTTCCTGCTCAATTATCACCTTATCAGAGAGGCCTCCTCTAATTCAGCCAAAACCAAACTCACTACCATGGAGTCGATTCTGACTTACGACAATACCCATCGGATTTCCAAAGTTGTAAATCTTTACAGAAGCAGACTGGCTCATCTTTTTCTATGGAGCAGTTAGTGGGTTTGAACCACCGACCTTGTAGTTAGCAGCCAGATGCTTTTCCCTACCAGAACTCCTTCCTTCTCTAACTACTCTACCTAAAATGGCCTGTCTCTAGTCCTTGCTCTCATATTCTCCCCTTACCCTGCTATAATTTTCTCCATAGTATTTATCACCACCTGAAACATTACATTGTATTAGTTTACTTATTAATTATCTGACTCTCCTCTACTAGGTGTATGCTTCATAGAGAATAAGGTTTTTGATCCATTTGTTCATTGCTGAATCACTACACTGAGAATAGAACCTGGCACTTACTAGGCACTCATAAATATTGGTTGAATGAATGAATGAGAAAATGAATGACTAAAAGTGGCCAGAGAAGGCAACTTTAAGGCTGAAACTGAAATGAGGAGATAGTCATGAGCAGAATGTTCTAGGCATTTGGAATAGGTACAAAAACTTCAAGATGAAAACAAGCTTCTTGTATTTGAAGGACAAAAAGAACGGCTTATATCATACTGATTTGAGAAGGAAAGAGGTGTAAGAACAACTACAGTAGACCAAGCAACCTGGGCTCAGACCAATAGGGTAGGTGTCCCCACTGCTGCCCATTGAGTCCACAACGCGACTGTTCAGCACTGCTCCGAGGAGCACCATAAGAGCTTCCTGGCTGCCTCAGGCTGAAGTGGCAGCCCGATGCAGGGTCAGAGATCTGGCTATGGGCTGCCAATGTGCCAGGTGGAGTTTGCTAGATACTGAAAAAGTGAATGTCTTCCGTTCAAGATGGTGCTGCCAGAACCTCAGAGTGCTGAGAGGAGAAGAGTGCTGCTTGTGGGCAGAGGGAGGTGTTAGAACAATGGCAGAGGCATCACAGACATCAGAGAGAGAGAGAGATACAAGGGAGCATCTAGTGTTCATGGTGGAGTTTATGAAATCTCAGGTCAGTTCAGGGTCTGTTTTATGACATAGAAATTGGATCGTAAATTTCTGTCCCATAAAACTATAGCAGCAATTCATCACTGTTCCATTAATGAGACTTGCTAGTCCCATGCAAATGTACAGCCAACTCTCTCTCCTTCAATCATGACAAACGTCTCTTCTTAGCCATAGCGCTCTTCTGCTGCTAAGCCCAGAGCTGACCCAAAATCCTTCTCTACTGTGTGCCCCAGGTAGCCATTACTAACAAGAGGAGTTGGCATGTGACGTGGCTTTACCAATCCCAACTACAGATTGGTACCCAAGAACAAGGTTTAAAGTCCCTAGTTGAGAATTTAGGAAAAATGGAGCCTTTCTACCTACAGATCTGCAAATCCAATGACAAATTTTGAACTTTATTTTCTTAAAATATAAGAAGCACACACAAAAATGTACAAATTGCAAGACTGCAGCTCAACAGATTTTTACAGTGAACACACCCATGCAACAACCGTGCAGATCAAGAAACAGAGCACCTAGAAGTTCTGTTCATGCCCCTGCCAATCATTATGCTATCTCTCCTCTCCAAGAGGAACCATTCTCCTGACTTTAGATACCACAGATAAATTCTGCCCGGTTTCAACTTTATGAAAGCATAAAGTATGTATTGTGTTTCATTTCTTTCAGTCATTATATTTGTGAGAATCTTCCATGTTACTAGGAGGTATGGGAATACTGTCAGACCATGTAGGACCTGGGGGGCCAAAATAATGGCTTGAGCTTTTATTCCACATGAGATGGAAAGGTGGTGTGCTTTCTGAGCAGAGGTGTTTCTTAATGATCAATCTGATTGCAGTGTTGAGAATAGCCAGTAGAGTTGTAAGGGTAAAAGCAGGGAGACCAGATAAAAGGCTTCTGTAGGAACCCAAATAAAAGTGGTGGGGACTTGGATGGACCCAGGTGGGAGCGGTGGAGATGAAAATAAGTGATCTGATTCAGGATAGGTATTAAAGGTAGAGCCAAGTGGATTTTCTGGTGGATTAGAAGTCCATGTGAGAGAAAGAGAGAATAATGACTGCAAAGTTTTATCCTAATTGACTAGGAATGGAGTCACCATCCTCAGAGATGAAGAAGGCTGCAGAAGGAGCATATTTGGATCAGGGAATCAAAGTTCTGTTTTAGACATGTGAAGTTTGAGATCCAAGCTCTGGTGGCATAATGCCTAAGGCACTTGTCTGCTAACCAGAACTCTGGCATTTCAAACCCACCAGCCAGCCACTCCTCGGAAGGAAGGTTGGGCAATCTACTTCTGTAGGTACTGCCTCAGAAACCCAAGGAAGGGTCACTATGAGTCAGATCCAACTCGACAGCAGTGAGTTTAATAGTCATCCAAGTGGAAATATCACATGAACATTTAGTTATACGAATCTGGGGTTCAGGGTAGAAGTCAGAGACAAAGATGCCAAATTGAAAGGTAACAGACTACAGGCAGTATTTAAAGTCATGGGACTATATGAATTCACCAGGGAAGGGAGAGTAGAAAGAGAAAATAACCAGAAGGTTGGCATTTAAGCTGAGCCTAAAAGATGAGTAGACTCCCATAAGTAGAAAAGAAGGAAATGACATATGAATAATAATAGTAATCACCACACAAAAGTCTCTGTTGAGTGAACTCCAACTCATGGTGATTTCATGTATGTCAGAGTAGAACTGTGCTCCGTAGGGTTTTCAATGCCCGATTTCCAGAAGTAGATCACTAGGTTTTTCTTCCAAGGCACCTCTGGGTGGACTTGAACTTCTAACCATAAGGTTAGCAGAAAACTCAATGCCATGAATGTCAGTCACATCTGACTCATAGCAACTGCTCCTTGGGTTTCCGAGGTGATATCTTTATGGAAGTAAATTGCCCAATCTTCCTTCCGAGGAGTGGCTGGTGGATTTGAACCTCCAGCCATCTGGTTAGCAGTCAAATGCCTTAGGCACTGCCACCAGAGCTCCTAAAGTTAGCAGAACAGCACATTAACCATTTGCACCCCATTAGCATTTATTGAATGTCTACACTCCTCGGAAGGAAGGTTGGGCAATCTACTTCCGTAATGATACCGCCTCAGAAACCCAAGGAGGGGTGGCTATGAGTCAGGTCCTACTCGATGGCACATAACAACAACAACACTGCATCTGGCTCTGCATTAAGCTCTACATTCATCATCTCATTTAGCCTCCACAACACTATGTTGATGGCAAATAGTAAGAGCTATTTACCATCTTTGTATTACAGATGAGAACACTGAGAATTGGAAGGTCTGTAAGTGATAGAGCTGGGCTCTCTAACTCCAGACATTCTAGTTCTAAAGTCCTCATGCCTAAGTACTATTCTATACCGCCCATCTACAGATGGTCCAGGCCGAGGTAACAAAATGAGCAAAGGTATGGAAATGTGAGTGTAACCAAGATGACCCCATAAAATATTGAAATAAAATGATTGGTTTTTTATCCCACATAAAGAAAAGACCTTGCTCACCAATATCCTTAGAAGACTCACTTTTTCCTAGAATTGTGTCTTTGGAAGAGGTAGAGGTTTATTTCTTATCACCTACTGAGGTAGCCCAAGCCATAGCTGGTTCTGCTGGCCTTGACCCGAACCTGTGTTCTTCACTTCTGACCAACTCACTTTGCTCTAGATCAAAGCTCAGAACCTATGGCCCACCAGCCCAGAACCTGTGTATGCTCCCGTCCCCACCCTACCCCACCTTGAACCACCAACACAAAGCTGTAGCATGCAACCAATAGCCTTTGTAACAACGTTGGGAGTCACCTCACAGCACAGACCCAGTAACCATTTAAAATCGAATATTAGGCAACATTTTCCTAGAGTTCCCAGGCCATTCCCAGGCGATTATTTCTACCAGTCATTCTGATTCACAGGAACAAGCCCCCAACATCTCCTTCAGACCCACCCTTCTTCTCCATCTCTACATTTCCCCCCATCTGGTCTCCAAAACCCTGGTCTCCTCTGCCCAATAAAGAGCAGTCAACATTCCTGCTACTTTATTATGAAGAGCAATGGAAAATATAAAGTTTATCAGACCAAATATTTCCCATCTACCCTATGGAGGAAGAGATCCCTCCATAATTACTCAGACTATTTTAAGTGTTATTGTTGTAGTATTTATCCCCTAAAAAGAGAACCATTAGTCACTGGGCCTGCAGGCTGGGGACCATGGCTACAGGGAACATCAAGCTCAATAGGCAGGCACAACATGGTATACAAAAACATTGTTCTACATCTTACTTCAGTGAGTATCAAATGGAGTCTTAACAGCTTGTAGGTGGTCGCCTAAGAGGCAACTGTTGGTCTCTTCTGAAGCAGAGCAAAGAAGAGTGAAGAAAATCAAAGATGCATGGAAACAGTTAGTCCAAAGGACAAATAGACCATATGAACTTCAGTGTTTATGGCCCTGAGACCAGAAGAACTAGACACTCCCAACTACCAATGCCAACCTCTCAGAAAGGGATAAAAATTGGAGATCCTGGATAGAGTGGGAGAAAAATGTGGAACAAAACTCAAAATCATAAAAAATACCAGGCTTACTGGTCTGATAGAGACATGAAACACCTGAGACTATGGCCCCTAGCCACCCTTTGGGCCTAGAATTGAACTCCTGCCCCTGGCTTCAAGTTAAACAATAGACAGGCATATAAGGTGAAAATTTACACCAAGTAGGTACATGCCTTAGAATATTCGATCATGGGAGTTCAGAAGGGTAGTATTTGCACAGGGAGATAGCTCAGAGGGCAGGAATGCATCAGAAAGACACAGGGAAAATGTAACCACAGGGAGGAAGTGGAAAGAGAGCTGTTACATTATGGGGATTATCAATATTATGAAACAAAATGTATATGAACTGCTGTATGGAAATTGAATTTGCTTTGCAAACTTTCACCCAAATCACAATTAAAAAAAAAAAAAAAAAAAAACAGGCTTACGTCTGATAGAGACTGATGAAACTTCCAAGACTATGGCCCCAGTCTGGGATTGAATTCAGTCTTGTGGCTTAACTCTTCGCCAAACAATAGACAGGCCTACAAGTTGAACACTTACACCAGGGAAAAGCACTGTTTAGAACACTCAACCATGGGAGATCAAAAGGGCAGCGTCTGCACAGGGAGAAAGATAGGAAGGCAGGAATTCATGGGCAAGGGTAACTAACCACAGGGAGGAAGTGGGAGAAGAGCTATTACATTGTGGCAGATGTAACCAATGTCACAAAACAAAATGTATATGAGCTGTTGAATGTAAAACGAATCTGCTCTGTAAAATTTCACCCAAATCACAACAAAAAAAAACTTGTTTTCAAAGTGCCCTGGAAATAAGCAGGGACTCCACAGTCCCTTCAAAGTTGTAACATAATAAACTGCACCATAAATAAAAAGGTAAAAAAGAGAACCATTCACCACTGATCTTCACCATATCTACCCAAAGAACCAGCAGGAGCTTAGAAATTACAGAGCATACAAGGTATTTCCCTTCATCTGGCACCAGTGATACTGCCTCGGAAACCCAAGAAGGGGTCGCTATGAGTTGGATCTGACGGCAGGGAGTTTGGTTTGGTTTTTTGGGGGGCACCAGTTCAAACTCTCAACTGTCTCTGTATGCAAATGAGGATCAAGACATCATCTGTTCCCTTTCATCTAAAGCAAACTAACAGAAGTCTCATAATTATAGTAGTAAGGGGAGTTCTTCCTTTTACACACGAAAAAGGGAAAAGTAAGAGCATTTTATAGACAGTAAAACAGCTAATGCTTTTAAAATCTAAGTGCTTTACCTGGATTACTTCAGTTAGTACCCATAATATCCCTCTGAACTTTGACCTTTAATTTCCCAAATCACCTGCATGACCTGGATACTAATCTGGCCGAAGTTGTCCCACTGGCTTCATCTACCCCATGTGCATTTGAAGGAAAATAAGTAAACATGATTGATGTAGTAGGTGTCACTGAGTTGTACATGAGAGAAATGTTGAATTGTCAAGTGTTGTATTACAACAATAAAAAACAGAAAATGAGTGGACCCTTCTTCAAACCATTCTTCATCATGCTTTGTTAGAAGCTGCCCTCACAGTTTTTAATAAGTTGAGTCCCTGCCTCCTCATAACTATGCCCCACCCACTCCTCACTTGTTCAGGTGGGCTGCACCTGATTACCCAGGAGAAAAGTTCCACTCTGCTATCTCATGAGGTTTGCACAGAAGAATTAGCCTGGACTTTTCACCTGTAGTCAGGGAAAGAAATGGCCTGAGCTCCTAGCTCCTGGGCTAATTGTTTAGAGTATTGCCTGCTAGTGAGCAGGTGCCTTGTTCTGGGCATAGGGAGGACAGGTGTGATTAGCAGGATGCAGACACACTAACCTAGATGCAATAGCATCATCATTGTGAACTTTCTTCTCAAACTGCTTAAAACCCTTTTATAATTAGATCTTAATGATGATCCCACTGAATGCTTGGAGAAAATTTACCATAGTTAGCATTATTAAGTTTTCAAATGTTTTAAGGAGGAACACTGCATTTATTTCCTATTCCATTACCTGTATTATTGTATAGCTTGCTGTTGAAATTCCAAGGATTGAAATTGGTAGATTAGGTTTGAGATGTACTTTAAGAATTGTTAGAGGGGATCAGAGACTAATTAGCAGCTCAGCAATCTCTTAGAAAAATGCACCTCAGTTCCTTCAAGCGGGTCAATGCCCTTCAGTCAAAGACTACCAGGAACACACCTGTAGTTGAACATATTTGGTTTATTACTCATTGCAGCAAGGAAGCATACATACCTCAGGGACCTTTGGGGCACCTAGTAAGAAGGTGTTAGAAATGATCTATTACAGGACTAGGGCTTTGGTTGGGAATTCTGGGGAGGGTTTAAGGAACCAGAGATTCACTCATTGTCAGAAAGCTGTTAGAATGTATGGGCAAGCCTGTGATTAGGTATCTCAAAAAACCCCATCTGTAAGGAGGATGGAGTCCCTGGATGGTGCAAGTAATGTGCTTAGCTGCTCACCTAAAGGTTGAAGGTTCAAGTTCACCCAGAGATGCCTTAGAAGAAAAGTCTGGTGATCTAATTCTGAAAATCAGACACTGATGACCCTAAGGAGCACAGTTCTGCTCTGACACACATGGGGTCGCCATGAGTCAGAATCAACTCAACAGCAACTGGTTTTTATAGAGAGGGCAAAGACACAGCTATAGCTGATAAAAAGCAGCCATCATTCATAGTAGCTGGGAGAGGAAGATGTTTGGTATTTTGTGACTTTGTTTCTGTCGTATCTTAGACAAAATTATGATGTGGGTTTTTTGGTCTCACTCTATCATGGTCACAGAGTGCCTTGTCTGAAGTCAATGTCTGTGAGATTGTTTATGTCCAACAGGAAAACATGATGGTCAAGCCCTGAGCATCAGGCCAGCTCCTACCAACACCAAAGCTAGTGGAGTCAGACCAGTTCTTGGATGCCAGGGATTGCTTTTCTTTCTCGGTATGAGTGTCTAACTTTCTCTTGTTGTTGTTTTAAGTTTGGAATCCTATAAATACAGCTTCTCTGGTCTCTGAGCCAAAGAGATGCATCCTAACAATGTGAAGGGAACCAAGTGGTAGACTCCACTAAGATTAAAAAGACACACACCTTGTGAGTACACCTTTGTGTGTCAAGAGTTGTTCTGACTGGGATACAGACAATAAAATGGCAGCCAAAAAAAAAATTTTGCTTTTTTTTTTTGCATATTTCAAATGGTGTCATTTTTTCATGGTTGCCTGAGACTGAACACCCTAAAGAAACTGAAGTTCTACAGAATAAATGGCCAATATTCCCCTTCAGTTCAATAGAGATGTCCCTGAACAGTCATTTATTTTGATGAATGTGTTCTTTCACAAAGAATGCTGAGTAAATAACCACAGCTATGCTTAGTTGCATGTGTACAAGGAATAATACATTAATAAGGTAAGGCAGACAAAGAGGAAGTGGAACTGTAGAGATAAGTATTCTCAAAGAGAGAGAATCAATGGGACAAAAAAAAGCAAACAGGGAACTTCTCTTCCCCATGGTGTCAACTTCCCCAAACACTTTTGTATCTTGGCACACCTCTCCTCTGATGCCAAAATTTCAGCTCTTTTTACTCCTCACCCCTTCTGCCTACAGCTCCTATCTCACTGGACTGTGGCACCCAAACACCTCAATTATACCTGACCAAATCTTCCTCAGGCTTAGATGAAATGAGAAATCGATTTTTTTAATGTAATTATTTTTCCTTAGCAAAATTTGTTGAATTTTAAAAACTGTTTTTTATTCTGGGATTATATCTTTCTTTTCTAATATTAATTTTTTTTAAAATAAAATTTTAGTTTGGATTTTTTTTTTTTTTTTAACTGCCTAGTTTAAAATCAGAAATCTGTTTGCTGACCAAATAATCTGAGAAGCTGGACTATACGAAGAACGCAGCATCAGTATTGGAGGAAGACCCATTAGCAACTTGAGACATGTAAACGAAACATCTTGTTTGCTGAAAGCCAAGACAACTTGAAAAACTTACTGATGAAGATCAAAGACTACAGCCTTCAGTATGGATTAAACCTAAAAATAAAGAAAATGAAAATCCTCACGAATGGACCTATCAACAACATCATGATAAAAGGCAAAGAAATTGAAGATGTCAAGGATTTCTTTACTTGGTTCAACATCAAAGTCCATGAAAGTAGCAGTCAAGAAGTTAAATGGCATTGGCCAGGTCTGCTGCAAAAAACCTCTTTAAAGTGTTAAAAAGCAGAAATGTCATTTTGATGACTAAGGTATACCTGACTCAAGCCATGGTAATTTCAATTGCCGTGTATGAACGTGAAAGCTGAACGATGGAAAAAGGAAGACTGAAGAACTGACACATTTGAATTGTGGTGTTGGCGAAATATATTGAATATACTATAGACTTCCAGAAGAATGAACGAATCAGTCTTGGAGAGGTACGGTTACAATTCCCCTTAGATGGCAAGACTTCACCTCACTTTGGACATGTTATCAGGAGGGACAAATTCTTGGAAAGGCCATCATGCTTGGTAAAGCAGTTTGTTGTTGTTGTTATGTGCCGTCAAGTCAGACCCAACTCATAGAGACCCCTTCTTGGGTTGCCTAGGTGGTATCACTATGGAAGTAGACTGCCCAACCTTCCTTCCGAGGAGTTGCTGGTGGATTTGAACTGCCAGCCTTCTGGTTAGCAGTCACGTGCCTTAGGCACTATACAAAAGGAAGATCTTCAATGAGATGGGTTAACACAATGGCTGCAACAATGGGCTCAAACAAACCTACTATTATGAGGGTACTGCAGGACTAAGCAACATTTGCTTCTGCTATACACAGCACTGTTAGGGGTGGAAGCCAATTCAACAGCTTCTACCAACAACAGTTGAAAATAATAAAATGGCTACTGTGGGCCAGTTCTTCAGTTTTGTTTGTTAGTTTGTTTTGTTTAGGGGTCTGTGAAATCCAAAAAAGAGCCCTGGTGGTGTAGTGGTTAAGGCATTTGGCTGCTAACCAAAAGATCAGTGGTTCAAACCCACCGGCCACTCTTCAGAGAAAGATGAGGCAGTCTGCTGCTGTAAAGATTTACAGCCTTGGAAACTCTATGGGGGTCACTGTGACTCAGAATCCACAATGGGTTTGGTTTGGCTTGGGTGAGAGCCAAAAGGATGAGATCACTAATTGCCTTATTGGAATAAAAGACGTGTGAATAAGACTGCCCAGGAGGAGAGGCAGCACCCCATGTGTTGACAACACACAATCTCTTGGAGTCGGGAAGGTCCAAAGCTTTCTGGAATGCTTTATTAGTTATGATAAGCTATTTAGTGTAATAAATAGAGTATTTACTGTAATAAATAGAGTATTTACTGTAATAAATAGACCCTAAAATGTGTGGTTGCTCAAACACAATAGACATGTATTTCTTGCTCACATAACAGTAGAATGTGAATAGATGGCAAGACAATCTATTCTTCCCTCAATCTTTCAAGGACCCAGAACTAACAAAGGCTTTGCTTCCTTCAACACTTGGCTTCCCTGGGGGTTGTCTCTATTCCAACCAGTCAGAAAGAACAAAATGCATGGAGGACTTCTGCATGGGAAATTTATATGGGCCACGCCCAAAAGTGGCTTACATCACTTCTGTTAACACTTATTGTCTAAGAATCAAGGAGTATATGCCAGCTACAATGAGTTCCTAGGAAATGTGGTTCCTGGCTGCTCACCACCTCCCAGCTATACATTATGGAAGAGAAGCACAGATTTTGATGGGACTGTAGGCCATCTCTGTCTCAGATAAGATATACTTTCCAATTTGACCAACACAGATGGCAATTCATTACTATTTCAGTGTGTAGTTCTTTAACACTGAAGTTGAACATTTTTAATATGTTTCTTGGCCATTTATATTTTCTTTCTCTTGAATGCCCTTTCTGTCTCTTGCCCATTATTCTATCAAGGTCTTACAATTTTTTAATCAATTTCAACGAGCACTTACATTATTGGGAGCTCTGGTAGCATAGTGTCTAAAGCATTTGACTGCTAACCAGAAGGCTGGCGGTTCAAACCCACCAGCCACTTCTCGGAAGGAAGATTGGGCAATCTACTTCCATAGAGATACTGTCTCAGAAACCCAAGGAGGGATCACTATTAGTAAGATCCAACTCCATGGCAGTGGTTGCATTTGGTTTGTACTTAAATTATTAAGACAAAAATCTCTGTTGGATGTTTTCCTTTCTGTTTTTACATTCCTTACATCTGAAGGGTGGAGGATTATTGAATTTTATGTATTTAAATCTGTATTTCTTAATTTTTATAATTTCTTCCTGTTTTTTTAGAAATATCTTCTCCAGAGAT
>NW_006922335.1:459400-467007 GCF_000298275.1 Orycteropus afer afer
TAATTATTATAAAAGTACTGTATTTTATAATAATATATAGCTGGTACGGTAAGTCTGTCTCATCTTACTTATTTTCCAATGCTTTTTAACTACTTTTACTCATATATTTTTGATAGTTGTATTTTTTTTCTCATTCCAAATAATAAATATGCAATTTTTTATTTCAAAAAATATGTGAAAATACAAAGTATTCTAGGTAAATTATATACTCATTTTGTTAAACTCCTTCTAAATTACCATTAATATTCTAATTAGGTTTATATTATATCCATACATTAGTTTGGGAAATTGATATCTTCACAACCTAGGAAATGGAGTAGCTGTCCATTTTTCCTTCTTTTATGTTCTTTAGAAACACTTCAGGTTTTCTTCATATAGATCCAGTACATTTATTATTTATTTTATTCCCAGATATTTTAAGTTTTAATGGTATTTAAATGTGATATTTTGCCAATTTTAGTTCTGACTGATTTTTGCTAATATATTATAAAGTCATTAATTTGTATATACTATGTAGTAGCTGGTCATTTAGGTTTTCAATGACTTTTCTTAAATTTCTAGATGAACAATCATATCATCTAAAAATAATTATTTATTTTTATGAATAAATTTATAGTTCTTTTTTTGTCTGTCTTTTTGATTCTTGCCTCACTGCATCCCCTAAAAGTCCTGCCCATTACAGAATTCTAGCATTCCCTGAATTGGGAAAATACTGGGAGACATAGAAAAAGACCTGGTGATCTGCTTCCATAAGGATTATAGCAAAGAAAACCCTACGAAGCTCAGTTCTACTGCATAACACGTAGGGTTGCCAAGGGTCAGAATCAGTTCAACGGCAACAGGCTTGGTTCTCACAGATTGAGAGCGCCCACTTGACTGTTCACTGCTTTGAAGAGTCACGTGGTAAAGAAACATAGTTAGACTTATATAACCTTGCATCATAGTGTACCTAGAATCCCAGGAAAACATCCATTAGTATACCTCAGGACAGTGGCAGTCCCAACCTCAAACAATCCCATCCACAGATTTCCCCTTAGCCTTTCCTACCTAGGGGGCTCTGGTGGCATAGTGCCTAAGCCATTTGACTACTAACCAGAAGGCTGGCAGTTCAAACTCACCAGCCACTCCTTGGATGCAAGGTTGGGCAATCTACTTCCGTAGTGATACTGCCCTGAAAACCCAAGAGGGGTCGCTATGAATCAGAACTGACTCGGTGGCAGTGAGTTTGTTTTTGTTTTGTTTTGTTTTTTCCTACCTAGAAGCTCTGCAGCCACCACTGCTTGGAAAGCCTGTGCTCATGGAATGAAGTTAGGGTAATTCTGAACAATGAACAATACTGAAAAACAGTGGTTGTGATAGGCATCCTTTGATCTACTAATGTGATGCGTTATAACAGTTAACTCTGTTTTCTTTTCTTTTCCTGGATAGACTTTTCAAAAGTCTATTCAAGTCTCTGTGTGTAAAAAAGAGATTTATATATTTTTTTAAAGAGTCTGTTCTTTGATTTATCAATTGTATAATTTTTCCACGTTTTAATTAATTAATTTCTGCTTTCATCATTACTATATTTTCCTCCTGCTTTCTTTGAATTTGTTGTTATCTTTTCTGATTTCAGGAGTTGGATGCTTAGTTCATCTATTTTCATATTTTAACTACGTACCAAAATGTATGGGATTTAGCCAAATGCTACAATGCTCCCATTATTAGAGAAAAGTGAGAAAAGTTAATTCATTAAATTTCAGGCTCATTGCTTCTTTCATACACTCGAGTGAATTAATTAAACTTTACAAGAATAAATTACTACTGTGTTTTTTAAAGAGCTTTGAAAACCTAACGAAGTATGGAGGACCCAAAACCCATCTTCCCCTTGGGCTTTGGGCAAATCAAAGTTCTATGACAGGCATGAAAGAGCTCAGGGCAGACTAATACACTATCATCAGGGGCTTTTAGGGAAATAAAGTTTGGTCTTATATTCAGCTCAAATTTGACTCATGATCTTAGAAGCTGTCTTAGTTTGAGTTCCTCCAGAAGCCAACCCTGAGGCAAAGAATCACCAGGGGTTTGTTTGGGAAGTAATGCCAGGAGACACCACTAGGGGCATGGTAGTGGGTTTGGTAAAAGAAGGAGGTGGTTCAAACAGTTAAGTGTTTGGCTGCTTACCAAAAGGCTGGTTTGAGTCCCCCCAGAGATACCTAGAAAGAAAAGCCTGCCAGTCTACTTCCAAAACATGAAAACGTTACGAGGCACAGTTCTCTGACACACATGAGGTTGCCATGAGTTGGAAGGGACTCAACTGCAAATGGTTTGATTTGTTTTTGTTTTTACTGATCAAGTTGCTCCTATGGGCAACTGGAACTTGACTCCACTGTGGAACTCTGGGAAGCACTGTAGAGCCTCAGTTATTCCTGGGGTGATGAGGTTGTGATGGAGCTGGGGGTATTTACATATTGTTGTTGTTGTTGTTTGCCATTTACATATATGTGGACTTTATCAGTCATTGCTTGAGGGCTGCTGGAAGCTAAGGGCAATCCTGGCCTGCAGTTTACACAGAAAAAGCCTACAGGAAAAGAAATGCAGGTTCTGACAGTTGGAAGTCAGGCCAGCTGCATTAAAAGATAAGGGTGAGGAGTTATGGCAGGATTGAGAGGGTAGGGAGTATCCTGACTGCTGCCACTGATTGCCTTCCTGCCAGCCAATCTCAAAGATCTCAGTCAGGCTTGACAACAGTGCCTGAAACTACTTACAGGGTAATTTGCTTTTGGGGAGACATAAAACTTTAAAAAGGTTTTGTATCTAAGATTAATCCATGACCTACTATAGTCTCCTCATCAGAGAAGCACCTCCTGGAAATGCAGCAGAGCCAAGCAAAGGCTGAGCCCACAGAGACTGTCCAAGGACAGCAAAGCTACAAGATAGCCAGGGATGAGGAAGGTCTCTCTTCAAAGGAGGGGACATCACAGGGGTCTGGCTGCTTCTAAAAAGATTCAGACTTGAGAAGATTGGTGTGGGCAGGGGAGTAAAAGAGGTCGAGGATACAAATTGCACCTTCATGACGTGTTTATTGACTTTAATGATTAGTTCACCTGTCCAGGGACCCCTTGCGTTACAAGATCCTAAACCATAGTTAAGAAAAAATGTCAGATGTCCCAGTTCTGTCAGATGACCTTGAGTCCATTTCTTCACTTCCAAAAAGGGAAGGAAAACAAAAACTGTTTACCAGGTGAGAGAGTACTTGTAATAACTGATTAAATGGAGGGAAAGCCTTTTGATTAATAACTGCTTGCTCATAAATGCAAGTAGTTCTTGTAAGAATTTGCTGAGCTTAATTAGTGTTGCAATATATTCTCCAAAGCACAATACAAGGGCAATATAAATAAAAGGGATTTGACCCTACTTTTCATTGCCAGTTTCCCAAGAGTGAATAACAGAATTTAGATTCCAGTCAGCTTTTTTATACTGATGAATTTACTCTCCAAAGTGATATTTTGAAAATTAATATATGTTCCCTAAAATATGATACTTTTTTAATAAATGTAGTTCTCTTCTATCCAATAGGAGCTCTGGTGGCATAGTGGATAAGAGAGTTGACTGCTAACCAGCAGGTCAGTGGTTCAAACCCACCAGCTGCTCCATGGAAGGAAGATGAGGCGATCTACTTACGTAAAGAGTTACAGCCTTGGAAACCCAATGGGGGTGGCTATGAGTTGGAAACAACTCAATAGCAGTGAGTTTGGAGTTTTTCTCTTCTGTCCATTAGGTGAGTTTTACAAACTACATGCTACAGCCACAGAAGAATGCTCACCAAAAGCACTGGCTTTTATTTTGCTGTATAGAACTTTGAGTAGATACCACCAAATGCTTTTTCTCTGCCAAAAATACTTAGCCTAGGTCATCACTGTCACCAATCTGCTTTTTTGATGAATGACTTCCTCAACTTAAGACCTCACACACCAATTTGCAATTCTGTTTTTCCTCTTGTTTCTGTTGATAAACTACGATGTTCCTATATAACTCCTTCCCTGATTTCAGCTTAAATTTAATAGTCACAGGAACATTTTACCAGGCTCAGTTTATGCCTCACTCAGATCTGTGCACATTAACTTGTTTTCTGGCTCTAGGGACAGCTTGTGATTGTGGAACCAGGTCACTGCTGCTGCCACCACCACCTGATTGACAAGCCCCCCACACAGTGCAGTCTATGAAAGATAGCGGCACCTGCAAACCAGGCAAATGTACCAGGTGCTCTGGCTTCTGCACCAACTGCTTCAAGAAGCCACGTGACACAACCTAGAAGTATGCACTATATCCCATGGGACAAACTTTGAACAATGGAATACAGAGTGGGAGTGGAGTTGATGGCTAACTTCTTTTTCCTTTCTCCTCAAGATGGTCTATTTGGAGACTCTGAAGATGTCCTAGGAAACCAAGCCATTAGCTGTGCTTGTTATGACTCTAAGTAAGCTCAGTAACACACCCTCTTGTATTTGCTCAGCACTTTCCCTGCCTCACTCCCCTTTTTTCTCTAATTTCTGATTCCCTGGGTTTGAACCAGTGGTGTGCTGGTGAAGGTTTAACAACCAGCTCTCCAAGCAGAGTTCCCATGATAAACGTTGGCTGTTTTCATTTGCATTAATGAGTAAGATGAAAGTGAAACAACAAAAATGTATATCTGAATGTCACTCATTCATCAATAGCATGAGAATCTTCTTTGTTATATTGAATTACAGTCTTCAAAGAAGAATACTTCAATTTTATGTGTTATTCTATTCATAATATAATAGCTATAGACATGGCATGCTTTTAAATTAATTTGCATTATTAACATTTTCTTTTTCAATTTCTTAACTCTAGGCAATCAACAAAATAATAAAGCAATTGAATCAAATCATTTGCCTACTTCTGTGATGTAAATGCCCCTACCATGGCTGGTTTCAAGCTACCAACATGATGTCACTGGAAACAGAGTTGGGAAGAAATGTGCATTTGCACACTATTATTTGGTATTTATACTATCTATACAAAATTGTTGTTGTTGTTGTTAGGTGCTATCGAGTCGGCTCCAACCCCTAGTGACCCTATGTACAACAGAACAAAACATTGCCTGGTCCTTTGCCAGCCTCACAATCCTTGCTGTACCTGAGCCTGTCGTTGCAGCCACTGTATCAATTCATCTCGTTGAGGGCCTTCCTCTTTCATTGACCCTCCACTTCACTAAGCATGATATCCCCCTCCAAGGAATGGTCCCTTCTGACAACATGACCAAAGTAGGCGAGACAAAGTCTGGCCATTCTCACATCCAAGGAGCATTCCAGATGCACTTCTTCAGGGACAGATTTGTTAGTTCTTTTGGCAGTCCATGGTACCTTCAGTATTCTTCATCAACACCACAACTCAAAAGCATCAACTCTTCTTCAGTCTTCTTTATTCATTGTCCAGCTCTCACATGCATATGAGGCAATTGAAAATACCATGGCTTAGGTCAGGCACACCTTAGCCTTCAAAGAGTCATGTTTACTCTTCAGCACTTTAAAGAGGACTTGTGCAGCAGATTTGCCCAATGCCATACATAGTCTCATGTCTTGACTGCTGCTTCCATTGGTGTTGATTGTGGAACCAAGTAATATGAAATCTTTGACAATTTCAATCTTTTCTCCATTCATTGTGATGCTGCTTACTGGTCCAGTTGTGAGGATTTTCATTTTCTTTATGTTGAGATGTAATCCATACTGCAGACTGTATTAGTCTTTAATATTCACCAGTAAGTGCTTCAAGTCATCCTCACTTTCAACAAGCAGAGTTGTATTGTCTGCATATCACAGGTTGTTAATGAGTCTTCTTCCAGTTCTGATGCCACATTCTTCTTCATATAGTCCAGCTTCTTGGATTATTTGTTCAGCATCCAGATTGAATAAATATGGTGAAAAAGATACAACCCTGATGCAATCCCTTCCTGATTTTAAACCATGCAATATCTCCTTGTTATGTTTGAATGACAGCCTCCTGGTTTGTGTATAGGCTCCTCATGAGCACAACTAATGTTCTGGAACTCCCATTCTTCTCAATGTTATCCATAATTTGTTATGATTTAAATAATTGCAAGAACATAAATAATAGAAAAATGTAATAAACTAATTAGGAGGTGATAAGTTTTGAGCATTTACTACTTTTGTGTTTAAAATAATTTCCTGAATTATAAATTTATATAATTTAATTTTTATTGATGGCTATGTTTAACAATTCCTGAAAATTAACCTTTTCATGACTGAATCATTTTCTGTTTTGAATTTTTTGTTGCTATCATGTGTTTTTAACGTGAGCCATGCTGAAATCAAGGAAAAACTTTCTCTCTTTTTTTGAGCTAATATGGATTTTGATGGGAACTCTGGTAACGGAGTGCCTAAGGCACTTGACTGCTAACCAGAAGGCTGGCAGTTCAAACTCACCAGCCGCTCCTCAGAAGGAAAGTTGTGCAATCTACTTCTGTAGTGATACTGCCTTGGAAACCCAAGCAGGGGTCACTATGAGTCAGATCCAACTCAAGGGCAGTGGGTTTGGTTTTGGTTTTGGTTTTGGCCAGGCAGCAGCACATACTACAATGGGGATAGCATCTTCTCAGGAAACTTTAGAGACTGAAAATGCTGGTGGGCAATATATGCCCCACAGGTCATGAAAGGGTTAAACAACTGGTTTTTGCAAGCAAGCCTGTACAAGCTAGCTCAAGAACAGCACTGGTTTGCACTTGCTAACAAAGTCCTAGACCATAAACATTTTTTCTCAGGCTCTGCTTTCTAGGCAAACTGGACTATGAGAAACACCCTCAAAATAAATGGGAAGAGTTTTACTGTTTCTTATTAGTTTTGCCTTTTCTTCCTCACTTATCCTCCTCTTAAAAAGGAAGAGAGAGAAAGAAAAGAAGAAAAAAATAGCATTTAACAGTAGGCAAAGACCTTGGAGTCTTCTTTGATGTATTATTCTTCTTAAACCCCTGGAATCTTTATGCCACTCCAGGACCAAGAAGTAAAAGACAAAGCCCCAGTATTGATGAGGTTCAAGTTCCCTCTCACTCAGCAGAAGGAGGGCTCAGAATTGGGTTTATTTTTATTTAAATTATCACAGTTGTACTTTTGTTCCCAGAGCACAGATCTCTCCTAGTTTATACATGCTTCACCACTTAACAGTCTCATAACAAATGGGAAATTCCTATTAGAATATAGAGGAAGGGACCCAGAAAATATGATCTCCATGTCACCTCTCATTCAGAAGTATTCCTCGGAAGTCCCTCTTGTGATCAGATCTCCTTTGAGGGTCTTGTTGATCCTTTTTGACATCCAACCTATTCATGAGCAATACAAGAGTCCATGCTCTTGCCCTCTTGTAGCCACATATCATTAGGATACCCCACTGAATTCCCAATGCCCATCCTCAGAGAATGAGATGAGAAGCAAATTCCATAAATCTCATGTTTTCGATAGGGAAATGACTAAAGAGCTGACCTGTATTCTTACAAATGTTCTAAGTCATAGGTCATGAGGTTATCTCCATAAAGACTATGTTATAGGTCATGAGGTTATCTCCATAAAGACTATGTTAGCATAGTCCCTAAGGCA
>NW_006922335.1:468728-479205 GCF_000298275.1 Orycteropus afer afer
TGTTGCATTGTGGTAAATTGTGCTGAATGTCATGAGACAAAGTGTATGTGAACTGCTCTATGGAAAGTGTATTTGCTCTGTAAATTTTCACCCAAATCACAATTAAAACAAAAAAAAGTTTGCTCTTTACTTTGAGTGATTATAGGTCACCCCAATTACATTTGAGTGTCCCCATTCTAAAGCCTCCCCAGACATACACTGTACCCACTTTTCTATTGAGGATAAGTCTCTATTATTTCTTAAGAAATTAAGTAATTAAAGAAATTAACTCTTTATGGGAGTTCCTCTTCAAATTTTGTTCCTTAGTTTGAAAGTTTAGGGTCATGGTTTCATGAGATATCCCAGTTAATTGTCCTAAAAATGTGTCTGGTGCTTCTGTTCCTTCTCCTACTTCATTGAGTAACACCTAGAGTCTTAAAAGCTTTCCAGTAGCCATTCAAGGCACAATTGGTCTCTGTTCATCTACAGCAAAGGAGAATCAGGAATAGGAGAGGATATGCAATGTGTGGTTAATTGCCTCTATTAATAATGCCCCCTTTGCCATGGTACCAGAAGAACAGAATGGTGTCTGACTACCATTACTGAGCATTTTGATCATAGATTCTATAGAAGAATATTGATCAAAAGAGGGAAAATGCAGAACAGAATTTCAATTTTTCATTGACTTCAGACTTTCTAGAGCCATGGAAGATAGATGAACTCCTAAAAGTATTGCCCTGAGATTATCTTTAAACATTAAACCAAAAATATCCCCTGAAATTTTCTTAAAATTAAATATGAGTACTAATAAAAGAAATGTCTGCTTTGAGCACTATGCTATTTTAAGAATGTTCTACCTGGGATCAAACTGACAACAACTCAAAAGATTAGGGGGCAGTGAGTTTACATTAATGAAGGAGAAACAGCTCAAAAGATGGATTAGAATGGTTACACGATTCAAAGAATGTTATCAAGATCAATAAATTGTACATGTAGAAACTGCTGAATTGGTGTATGTTTTTTTGTGTGTATTCTCAACAACAACAAAATAAATAAAATTTAGGAAAAAAAAAAAGAACTCTTTTCAAACATGTTGTTGTTGTTGTTATGTGCCGTCGAGTCAGACCCAACTCACAGTGACCCCTCCTTGGGTTTCTGAGGCAGTATCACTACAGAAGTAGATTGCCCCATCTTCCTTCTGAGGAGTGGCTGGTGGGTTTGAACCTCCAGCCTTCTGGTTAGCAGTCAAGTGCCTTAGCCGCTATGCTACCAGAGATATTTTCCTAGCTTGTCATTTGCCTTTCAATTGATTCGTAATAACTTTCGTTTCAAAGAAATGTTAAGCATGCCTGTAGCCTTATCTATCAATATTTTGTAACCAGTATTTTGAGGAGTCACTTTTTTTTTTCCATCACTTCCTCAACTATGCCCTTTCCCATTACTGCATCCTGGCATTGGTTGCAGTTCCCTATCTATTAGCTGCCATTATCCTTCTGGCTAATTATGTCCTTGATTGTGGGGTAAACTTAGTAACTCACTCTACATAATAGAATAAAACAAATATGATGATGTGTAACTTCTGAGACCAGATCATAAAAGAAATTGCGGTTTCCACTTTGGTCATTCTCTTGGATTGTTACTTCTGGAGACAGGCAAGTGCCACATCCTGAGAACAGTCAAGCAACTTATGGAGAGGCAAGGAACTGAGTCCTCCAACCAACACCCAATAAGGAACTGAGGTCTTTTGCTAATAGCCATGTGAGCAATTTGTCTTGCTACAGATGACTGTAGCTCCTGCTGACATCCTGACTGCAATAACATGACAGATCCTGAACCAGTACTTTCCAGCTAAGCTGTTCTGAATTTCTGACTATATTAACTCTGTTGATACTTTGAGTAGGACTTCTGCATCTAAATCCATACATGGCTGCTACTTCTGCAAGCTCACATGCAGCCCACATTCCCTGAAGGCCTCCGGTCCCACCAGCCTAGACTCCCACTGCATATTTATCCCACCAGTCACTGATCATATGCTCTCCTGCTTGCACTCTGGAGGGTAGCCTCTTGCTTACCCAGTAACTTCAGACCAGCTCTAGTCTGGCCAAACTGGCAAACATCTTTGATTTGTGATTCACTGACCACACTTTCTTCAATAAAGTCTGAACCCCTTCCAAGTTTGTCTTTTCTTGGGCACCTTCTAAGTCCTTTTGTGTCACATTTATCTTACACTTGCTCTTTTATCATAGTTAATAATTCTTAGATTAGAACTTTTCTGTTTTACCTATCTGATTGGACCCAGATTTCTATCACCAAGAAGAACTTCCTTGGAACTGGAAGGACTAGAGACTCAGGCCATCCCTGAGGAGAAGTTCAGGAGGAAAAATCCAGTTCTGCCAATGCATCTGATACAAGGAAGTCAGCCTTCAGCAGTGGGTCCTCAAGACATCCTTCTCAGCCTGCCCCAACTGCTGGCATGGAGCTTCTGCCATATCACAAACTGTCTCAGATGGATGCTGTTCATTCCTTCACACATGGTTCACCACAGATTGCAAAGTGCTATGAACAGTTGTCCATTATCCCATTCTTGATCTCACACCATTTTTCTTCCATCCTCATACAAAAGTTCTGCATCCTTTGAAATTTACAACATAGGTTTACTCAGAGGCAATGAGGCCCTTTTCTCACATCCGCCACCCACTGGTCACCCAGATTCGCCCAGTTGATCTGGCTGATTAGTCTGTTGAATGTTTTATTTCTTAATTCCTCTGCATACATTCTTCTTTGGCCGCTGGCTCATAGCATCAGTCATTTCCAAAAAAGCACAGTGGTTAAAGCTACTGGCACTACAGTCTAAGTATATGGTTCAAGCACTGCTTCTGTAATTAGCTCTGTGACTTTGGGTATGATACTTTACCTCATTGTTCCTTGATAGCTTCACATGTATCGTAAGGATGAAATAATAGTACTTATGACATGGGACTGGTACCTAAATTAGTTGTGGTTGTGGTTAGCTGCTGTCAAGTTGGTCCTGACTAATGATGACTCCATACACAGCAGAATGAAATGGTGCCCATTCTAGGCCATCCCCATGATCTGTTGTGGATCAGACAATGTTCCATTGTGATCCACAGCATTTTCATTGACTCACTTTTGAAAATAGGTCACCAGGCCTTTCTTCCTAGTCTAACTTAGTCTGGAAGCTCCTCTGAAACATCATCATAGCAACACACAAACAACGACAGTACAACAAACTGACAGACGAGTGGTGGTTGCACATGAAGTACATTGGCTTGGAATTGGACCCAAGTCTTCTGTATGGGATATGGGAATTCTACCATTGAACTACCAATGCACTTAAATAAGTTAATACATGTAACGAGTTTAGAAAATAACCTGACCCACAAGTGCTCAATGAATTTAGCTACTATTATAATTCATTCTATAATCATCTTCATGGGAGTTTTTATCATTCCTATAGATAAATCAACAGACAGGTTCGCCTTATACTTTGACCAACTTATCTACATAGACCCCTCTCCCATCTTACTCTACCTTAGGGACACACTTCCAGTGTCACAACCTGGATCATGCTGTCATCTGGAAACTAACACCAGTCATACTTTCCCGTCTTTCAATGTCATCATTCTCACTATATCTACTCTCTGACTTCCCTGGGTCACTTCATTTCTCTCTTTCATCACCTCCTGAGCTCCCTACTAATCTCTCTTCTTATCCCCTCTTATCTCAGATCCCATAACTGATGTCCCATGAACACCTAGTCCAGGAAGTTTTAGGACACTGGGGTCCCTACATGATGTAAATAGTTTGCACTGGACAACTAGCCCACCCAGTAGCACAGCAGGTGAAAGGCCTGGTGATCTACTTCCATCAAGATTACAGCCAAGAAAATTCTATGGAACAGTCTATTCTGTAACACATGGGGTTGCTATCAGTAAGAATTGGATATTTGTATGTTTATTTGTGTTAGCGTATTGTATCACTGCTTCTGGGCCATCTCCAAGTAATGTGTGCCTCAGAATCCAAGGGTGGACTTGTATGGTCACATTCTGTCTCCCCAAACGTAGACATGATGCCCAATGAGATATCATCCATCCTGGAACAGGGGCCCCCTACCAAAACCAAAAACCAAACTCACTGCCATCGAGTCAGATCCCACTCATAGTGACCCCTCCTTGAGTTTCTGAGGCAGAATCACTATGGAAGTAGATTGCCTAACCTTCCTTCCGAGGACTGGCTTGTGGGTTTGATCCACCAGCCTTCTGGTTAGCAGTCAAATGCCTTAGGCACTACACTAGAACACTCAAAAACTCTGGGAGTCCATTGAGTACTGTGAACAGCTCATCCTTCAATTCTCTGCGAGGACAGCAGCACAAGCAAACGAGCCAGGAGAGAACTAGCCCTGACCATCTCTTGCAGCTTGTGACTAGCATGGGCCCTCAAATTGCTGACTCCTGATGCTGGAGAAGATATAAATCAGCCTAAACATTTATGGGGCCTCATTCTACCACATATTAATCCTCAATCAGCTTCACTTAGCTTCAGTTTCCTCATATGTAAAAATGCAAAAAGATACACCTCTTATGAGACAAGTAAGACTTAGATAACATATGTAAAATAATACCTAGCTCAGCAGCAGAAACATAATAGCCCCTTAATGAATGGTAGTTTTTGCCCCATTTCTTAAATATTCTTAAAGTACTTGCATTTTATGTATTGATTTTTGTATTATAAAGAATAAGGATTCATGGCAAAGTGGTTAAGAACTCAGCAGCTAACCAAAAGGTCAGCAATTCAAATCCACCACCTGTTCCAGGTAAAAAAGATGTGGCAGTCTGTTAGTGTAAAAGTCACAGCCTTGGAAACCCTATGGGTTCTACTCTACCTATAGGGTGTCTATGAATAAGAATCAATGCAATGGCAATGGATGTTTTGGTTTATTATAAAGAATGTATAGTAATATGATGATAGGTAGAATATAAAAAGAAAAAATTCACCAATAATTCTACCCATTAACACAACTGTCTCTCTTTATATATTCCCTCCCATTCTCTGCTTATATAAATATATATTTCTAGGACACTGTAATCAAGAGTGTGCATAAAATTTTACATCATTAAGTTCATATGTTGCATAGTCTACATAATTAAAATTTTCATGACTGCATAATATTTCACCAAGGCACTGTAGGATGATTTAATTAATTGTAGTCCTATGATTGAATAGTTAAGTTGGTTCCAATGTTTCCCTGCTATAGACTGGGCTACAATAAACATTTTTGTGTTTATTGCCTATTTTCCTTCAGATTTATTCACAAAGTAGAATTTCTGTGTTAAAGTTTGCAAAAACGGCAAGAAGGCCACATGTTCTGACCTCCTCTAACCCTACAAGGGGAAGGCAGGATTACCAGCAGTAACCCAAGGCCTATTACTGCAAGACCAAACATGCTGCCTCCCTCCAGCCCTTTCACCAATCGTTCCTCCCAAAGCACCCACCACCTCTCTCCTGGGTTCGATAATTCACTGCAGTGGCCACACAGAACTCACAGATTACAAGGTTTATTAGGGAAGCACCAAGCTACAACTCAAGTTCAAGAAAAACCCTCAGTCTCTCTCCCAGCCCACCGTCCCTCGGCCAGCAGTCTCTCACAGTCTCTTCCCCAGCAGTGCTGGTTCCTCGGTGTCTCACTCAGCGATGCGCGTCTCTTGCATCTCTTTCCCAGCAACGCCTGTCTCTTTCAGGGGCGCGTGTCTCTTTCGGCAGCACGTCTTCCTCCACCAGCAGTCAGAGAGAGAGTTCTGCCTCTAGGAGGCCTCCTTTTGAGCCCGGAAGGGTGGTCAAACAAGCCAATCACAGCATCAGAACTCTAAGCACGTGAGAGAGAGTGGGCACCTCCCAGAACATTGTATTGTGCCACTCCCAACAGAAATAACCCAGGTGGATAGCTTCAGCAATCAGGGGCTGCTCAGTTGCTCATACAAAATCCCACCTTGGAGTTTACAAAGACTTACGGGTAGAAAAGCCACACTAAGTAATTTACTACACCGCAAAGTTGTAAATATTTTTAGAGTTTCTGATGAATTACACCAAGCTCCTTCCCAAAGCATTTCCAAAACAGCCTTCAGTGCCATAGTAGTGTCTAAGCAGAACTACTGACATTTTTTAAAGGATTTCTATTATTCTCCAGCTCTAAATTATTAGTTATCTAAACACTTTAGACCAGGAACGGCCCTCAGGCTATTTGGCCTGAAGTGGAAGGCAATGTGCATATAGCTTTATTTTGATGTAATATCTTCTACAACATCCCTACTATTTCTTCAGAGATATACCATCCTCTAGCCTCTCCCTAATACTCAAACTCAAAATCAAACTCACTGCCACTGAGTCAATTCTGACTCATAGCGACCTCCATTGGGTTTCCAAGACTGTAAATCTTTATGGAAGCAGACTGCCTCATCTTTCTTCCATGGAGTGGCTGGTGAGTTCAAACCACTGAACTTTTGGTTAGCAGGCAAATTCCTTAACCATTACACCACCAGAGCTCCTTCTCCCTAATACTAGAGCCCCTTTTTGTCCTCCAATACTGTAATTCTCACCATATCAGGGCATGGGCTCTGATCATATAAACATGACAGCTTTGGACATGATTTCTATTTGATGGATGCCTTGGTTACTCATAATCCAGATCCAGTTTTACTGGACTAAAGTCCAAGAGGATGAGAGACCTTAGAAGGGACAAATGGACACACCTTCCTTACCTGATGGCACTTTTGTGGGGTCTCCAGAATCCAGGCACAGGCCTTTAACTTTCCAGTTCCAAAAACTCAATTTCCCTTGATCTCTTGCCCTAGGGGAAGCCCATTGGATCCAATCAAGGTAAATCTGGGCAAAGGGTGACTTCTTATTCATGGTTAGAGCATGGAGATATGGTACAAATTTGAAAAGTTGTGTTCAGAAAGGACCTGGGCAGTGGTAAACAGTTCTTATCTGGGTCATTAAATGTGAAGGGATGGAGAGAAAATGGGAGTTGGTAACTAGTATGGTGGAAAAAATGGGAACGCCAAAGATTAAGGAGTAGAATTGTGAGTAGGAGTGGAAGGGAGTGTAAAGGTGAGGAGTTTGTACCATGGGGTGAGTAAAGTGTGGGATTGTGTGAACAATGGTGCTGAGATGACAAGGAAGGAATTGAAATGTCCATGAAAAGGATGTGAAGGCAAAAGATGGTATAGAGTTGGAGAATAACCTCCACTAAAATGAGGTCAGCCCTAGTCGTATTGTCTATGTGCTAAGTAACAGCAGTAATTTTCCTCTGGTGCACAGAGAGTACGCTTCCTTTTACTTTCAGTCAGCAGGTAGTCAGAGGTGGATGTGCAGGGTGGGGCTAGTGTGCATAGGCTGGAAGGGGGGCAGAATTTGAAATGGGGGAAATACAAACTCTTCAAGAGTTCCATCACATCCCAGAGATAGGGTTATGGCCACATGCCTGTGTGCCTATGTGACAGGAAGAAAAATCCAACCATCATGTTTTGGTGAATTATTGGTCCAGGTGAATTCCGGAATAGAAACAAATACACCCATTCCTTAAGTTGCCTGGGTCTGGCCTTAAGTTGAAGGCAGAGGCAGAGGACACAGTGCCCCGCAAAGTATCAAAATAAAGACTCTTTTGCAGGTTGAGCACACAGGGATGAATCTCACTGACCAGCACTTACAGCCACCCACTCTTGCCCTAGACAGGCCTTCGAGGCAAGAACATAGTGTTTAGGTATTCTCCAGGGTCATCAATTCTATAGGTGTAGAAGGGAGGTTTGGAGTTGAAGAAAATCCCACAGATAAGTTACTTTACTGTGGCTTTCTTGGATAGAGTATCTGCCTGTTGGTTCAGCCTGTCTGAAACCTAGCAGATGGCGCACACAATTCCCAGTGAGGGAACACTCTAATGGGGATTTGGCAGAGAAAGCTAATCAACTGGGGAGAAGTGGTTGGCCTTTAAATAGGATAATTTGCTTTTGAAGAACTCAGCTCACCCATAATGGAATCATTCCCCTCCTTATAATGAAGGTCAAAACAACAGACATTTTTCTCAGCTGCTCCTAGTCCTCCAGGGGCTTATTTCTAAGATGCAGAGGCTTAGTATTGCTAATAAAATAGTTTATCTTTTATTAAAATTCTGAGGTTGGGGTGAGGGCATGTCTGTCAGTGGAAGTATTTATTAGACATTCCTGTCATGTCCAAACATTGTGCTAGTACAATAAGCTTAGATATGTTTGGGTGCAAGTAACAGACCCCTGGCTAACAATAGCTTAAATAATGAAGACATTTATTTGACACACGGAACAAGAAGTCTGGACACAGGTAGTCCCAGTACTGGTACTCAACCATGGTGGCAGGATCTCTGTATCTTTCTCTTCTGCTGCCCTTGGTGAGTTACATCTCCCCTCATGATTTCAAGATGACTTTCCAACCTCAAGTATCACAACTTTTCTATGACAGCATCTACTATGCTGTCATATTGCCTATGGGCAATCTACTTCCATAGTGATACCGCTTCAGAAACCCAAGGAGGGGTCTTTATGAGTTGAGTTCAACTCCACGGAGGAGACAGAATGTGGCCATATAAGTCCACCCATGGATTCTGAGGCACACATTACTTGGAGATGGCCCAGAAGCAGTGATACAATAAGCTAACACAAATAAACATACAAATATCCAATTCTTACTGATAGCAACCCCATGTGTTACAGAATAGACTGCTCCATAGAATTTTCTTGGCTGTAATCTTGATGGAAGTAGATCACCAGGCCTTTCAGAAAGCTGGCGGTTTAAAAAAAAAAAAAAAAGATCATAGACAGCTTTGTAATTTTGGTCCTGAGCAAAATCTATAATCTTTTCATCTTCAAGGAAATAATGTTTGTGTAGTAAAAAAAAAAAATGTTGCAAAGCAATTCTGACTCATGGGGACCTCATAGGACAGAGTAGAACTCTCCTGTAGGGTTTCCAAGGCTGTGATCTTTACATGGAGTAGCTGGTGGGTTCAAATCATCAACTTTTTGGTAAGCAGCCAAGCTCTTAGCCACTGTGCTCTAGAGCTCCTTAGATAAGTGGTGAAGCCTTTAAATGTAGTGGTTCACTGAGAGTCAGTCAGTGAGGAAGGCCTCCCCAGGAAGTGAGTTTGGGATGATGCAGTAAAGGATGAACAGAACCTAGACAAGGGGAGGGAAGTGCCTTCCAGGTAAGGGGAAATGCATGAACAGATGTTAATCGGTCATAGTCACCATGTCTGTTCTTTCATTTAATAGATTATTTTTTAAAATCAGGCATTGTGGCAGAGCTGCAAGTGAATAAAAAAACATTCATTTCTACCAATCCCAATGCCACAACAACCTCCTTTTTTCTTGTCTAGAATCAGGATGCCAAGCTTTGTCATCTCCTCAATATCATCAGCTAGACCAGGCCTCTACAAATTGTCATGGTAACAGAATACCCTCATCCCTCTTTTTTTTTTTACCCTCACAGACTATTCAAAATAATGAAATGCCATGACACCAAGATCTCTCCCATTTTTCAACTGGTATTCTTTAGAAACAACAAGTTCTCAGGAACAGATTCAGAAGTCTCGGGGGGGGGGGCGCTCTTTTGTTGGTCACCCTTGTAAAAAATTTATCCCTTTGTATTCTAAAGTAACTTATTACCTTGCATTTCATTTCTGAGAGACCCTGACTTTTGCAGACTGGGTTCCATATTCCCTATGGCTTTGAGTGTGTCTGTTTTCCCAATGAGAAATAAGCAGATGCAGTTTTAAAACCAAACCTGTTCCAGCCCTATGCCACCTCACCTTTCTTGATAAAAACCCTCAGACATGGAAAAGGAAAACACAATTCACCTGCTGAAACATCAAGGCTTAATTAGGAGTTTTATAGAGCCAGTCTTCATGTTTTTATATCATGTGAAGCTGTTTATTGGACCAGTTGTGAGGATTTTTGTTTTCTTTATATTGAGGTGTAATCCATACTGCAGTCTGTAGTCTTTAATCTTCATCAGTAAATGCTTCAAGTCATCCTCACTTTCAGCAAGCAAAGTTGTGTTATCTGCATATCACAGGTTGTTAATGATTCTTCCTCCAACCCTGATGCCAAATTCTTCTTCATATAATCCAGCTTCTTGGATTTTTTGCTCAGCATACAAACTGAATGAGTATGGTGAAAAGATACAACCCTGACACACCCCCTTCCTGATTTTAAACCATGCATTTTAAACCTTGTTCTGTTTGAATGACAGCCTCCTGATCTGTGTACAGTTTCTTCATGAGTACAATCAAGTGTTCTGGAATTCCAATTTTTCTCAATGTTATCCATAATTTGTTATGATCAACACAATAGTCAATAAAGCATAAGTAAACATCTTTCTGGTATTCTTTGCTTTCAGCCAAGATCCATCTGACATCAGCAATGATATCCCTTGTTCCACATCCTCTTCTGAATCC
>NW_006922335.1:480580-482075 GCF_000298275.1 Orycteropus afer afer
ATTGGCTCTTGATCATATGCCACCTCCTGAAATGGATGAAATTGACCAATTCTTTTTGGTACAGTGACTGTGTGCATTCCTTCCATCTTCTTTTGATGTTCCCTGCATCATTCAATATTTTGCCCATAGCAACATTCAATATTGCAACTCGAGGCTTATATTTTTTTCTTCAGTTCTTTCAGCTTGAGAAAGGTCAAGTGTATTCTTCCCTTTTGGTTTCCTAACTCCAGGTCTTAGCACATTTCATTATAGTAATTGGCTTTGTCTGCTCGAGATGTTCTTTGAAGTCTTCTGTTCAGCTCTTTTATCTTGTTATTTTTTCCATTTGCTTTAGCTACTCTCTGCTCAATGGCAAGTTCCAGAGTCTCTTCTGATAACCATTTTGGTCTTTTCTTCCTTTCTTGTCTTTTTAATGACCTCTTGCTTTCTTCACGGATGATGTTCTTGATGTCATCCCACAATTCCTCTGGTTTTCGGTCATTGGTGTTCAATGCATCAAATCTATTCTTTAGATAGTCTCTAAATTCAAGACGAATATTATCAAGGTCATATTTGGCTCTCAATTACTTGTTTTAATTGTCTTCAACTTCAAGTTGAACTCGCACATGAGTAGTTGATGGTCTGTTCCACAATCAGCTCCTGGTCTTGTTTTGGCTGAAGATACTGAATTTCTCCATCACCTCTTGCCACAGAGGTCTCAAAAATTCACCACTGTTGAGTCAGATCCAACTCACAGCCAGCCTTCTTGGGTTTCCGAGGCAGTATCACTATGGAAGTAGATTCCCCAATCTTCCTTCCAAGGAGTGGCTGGTGGGTTTGAACCACCAGCCTTCTGGTTAGCAGTCAAACTCCTTAGGCATTATGCCACCAGAGCTCCCACCACAGATGTAGTCAATCTGATTCCTGTGTATTCCATTTGGTGAAATCCATGTGTATAGTCATCATTTATGTTGTTGAAGAAAGGTATTTGCAATGAATAAGTAGTTGATCTTGCAAAAGTCTATCATGTGATCTCCAGAGTTATTTCTATCACCAAGGCCACATTTGCCAACTTCTGGTGACTCTTCTTTGTTTTTAACTGTTGCATTCCGGTCATCAGTGATAATCAACACATCTTGATTGCATGTTTGGATAATTTCAAACTTTAGAAGTTGGTAGAAATCCTCAATTTCCTCATCTTTTACTTTGGTGGTTGGTGCATATATTTTGATAACAGTAATATTAACTGGTCTTCCTTGTAGGTATATGGATATTATCCTGTCACTGATAGCATTGTAC
The DNA here is from genome assembly GCF_000298275.1 of Orycteropus afer afer. NCBI lineage: Eukaryota > Metazoa > Chordata > Mammalia > Tubulidentata > Orycteropodidae > Orycteropus > Orycteropus afer. Next base: position 481,859 of record NW_006922335.1, read on the forward strand.
TTCAGGACATATCTTTGAACAGTCTTTGTGATGATGAATGTCACACCATTCCTCTTCAATTTGTCATTTCCAGCATAGTAGATCATATGATCATCTGATTCAAAATGGCCAAAGCCAGTCCATTTCAGCTCACTAATGCCTAGGATATCGATCTGTATGCATTCCATCTCATTTTTGACAACTTTCAGTTTTTCTAGATTCATACTTCATACATTCC